>NW_006238919.1:8709754-8848743 GCF_000375325.1 Capsella rubella
CTGTGCGTGATCTCCTTCACGTCTTCTTCGGTTATCTTTGCAACCGGCTTATGCTCCATTTTTCTCTGAGGTAAGCATCCTCCTTCTGTGTTTGGTGTCTCCCTTTGATCACCATAATGTCTCCATCCATGACGTCTTACGCGTGAATCTTCTTCACGTCATCTTCGGTTTACTCTTCAACCGACTTATGCTCCATTTTTTCTCCGAGGTAAGCATCCTCTTATGCTCTACCTATACTCGGCACTAGAAACACCTCTTTGATGATCTTCTCTTCTTGGCTTGTCATCACTTGGATATTCCCTTTTTTTTCTGCCGTCATTATAGGTTGACCTTATAACCTTCTAGGCGTGAATCTTCACGTCTTCTTTGAACAAGTTTCACAAAGATTCTCCTTCCACAATTCTAACATCACATCTAGTTTCCATTTCCTTTTGAGAAGATTCCCTATCTTCATCATCCCTTTGGAGCCTTCTTCTTGATGATTCTCTTTGTGAAAGTTGATGATGCTCTCTCTTGTCATCACCTCTTTCCTTCCTTCTTCTTCTATGTCTTCTTCTTCTTCATCTTCTTCTCACCATAAATTTGTTGACTCCATCTCTCTTTTACTAGCAGCGGATTTCTTCTTATTTTTGTTTTGCTTCTAAAGGCTCTAAGACCAATAAAGCTCTGATACCATGTTGGAATATTTGAGAGAGAAGAAGAAAAAACAGAGTAAGAGACTTTTGTCTCTTCTCTTGTAAAAGACAAGAACAGAAACTGAATTTTTATTATAGTGAAACTTGTTAACTTATTACAACAACACATACACTTATATATACATGTCTTACGTACACGGTCGCAACCGTTCACAACAAGTCACGAACCAACGCAACAATATAACGTATACACCCTTTCATGTGTACCCATTAATACACACCTCTTCACTTAATTACACACACAATAGTTATCTAATTATATGAAATAATAATAATAAGACCAAACTCAATTATAAACCATCAAATATGCTATTATGGATATAGACTTGATTGAGTAGGAAAATGGTGGAGGCAATGAGAGGAGGAGGATACATTGGTGGAATTTGTAGAGCATGTAACTATTGCATGATTTAAATTGGTTGAGAATAAAACATTTCATTCGGTCATACACACCAAAAACAATAGATGTGACGGATGGTAACTTCCAACTTTAAGTATATACGTTTTCGCAAATTTTTGAACGGGTTAGTAAGAAGTTGAAAATTTGAATTTCTTTACTGTAAAATTTAAAAGACAATATAGTTTACGGGAAATGTTAGACCGGAAACACAAACCAATCTGGACGAGCAAAGATGAAGATCCATCTAACTCCATTTTGTTTCATATGGTTATATATATATAGATGTTTTACCTGCAGTGAAATGAGTTTTGAATAATCTTGCTCTAATATGTGAATGTGATATAGGACTCAAACACTACACATGCAACAACACCTGCACATAGCTGCAACATCACATTTTCCAAAATATGCTTGTGGAGCTTTTGCTTTAACTGCCTCATTAAAAGGCTGGGCCTGCACATAGCTGCACTAAACTTGCATGCAACATCACATTTTCCACAATGTGCCTTTGAAGCTTTTGCTGTAACTGCCTCATTAAAAGGCTGGGCCTGCACATAGCTGTAGGAATTAATTTCCAAAAGAAAAAATTAATTTTTTTGTTTTCTGTCTTTTAGTAGGTGGGTACTATTTTAAATGGCCAAGTTTTACACTTTCTTCTTCACGGCTTCACATTAGAGACAACAAAAAAAAATGGCAGGAGTGGTAGATTTAGTCTCGTCGAGCATTGTACAACCCGTAAACAGCAACCAAGCGGGTCGAACTAAGATCCATCTTACCCCATTTGATCTGAGTCTTCTCTCATTCAATCGTCCTCAAAGAGGTCTTCTCTTTCCCAAACCAGATCCCAGTTTCCATCTCATCTGTCGGCTAAAGACCTCTCTCTCTCTTGCCTTAGATATCTACTTCCCTTTGGCGGGTCGACTCGTCAAAACGAAGAATCTTGAAGACAGTACGGTGTCGTTTTACGTAGACTGTGATGACTCCGGCGCTAGATTTCTCCATGCAGAAACTAAATCTGTCTCGGTGAGTGATATTCTCCAGCCTGATGGTTCTGTTCCTTGTTTCCTAAAGCATTTCTTTCCCGGAAACGGTTTAAGAAACTGTGATGGCGCCCTGGAGCCCTTGCTTGTTGTACAAGTCACCGAGATGAAGGATGGAGTATTCATCTGTTACTGTTACAACCACTTGGTGGCGGACGGAGTCTCTATGTGGGATTTTTTCAATACTTGGTGCAAGATTTGCTCGAGTGGTGGTTCAAGTTTCAACCATAAGCCTCTTGTTCTCAAAGGATGGTTCCTCGAGGGGATAGATTACCCGATCCATATTCCTGTATCAGAGACGGAGAGGCCACCACCGAGCCGTGAATCTTCTTCGGTGCACACTGTGAAACATTGGACGTTACACTTCACAAAGAAGAATATTTTAGATCTCAAAGCTAAAGCCAACAGCGAGGTTGCCTCTAATGACCAGGGGATTTCATCTCTTCAAGCTGTTTCTACACATATGTGGCGATTAATCATCGGTCACAGAGGTCTTAGCCAAGAAGGAGAGACACAGTGCATACTAGCGGTGGACTTGAGGCAGAGGATAGATCCTCCGCTTGAGAAAGATTGTTTTGGGAATATGGTCTCTCTTGCATCAGCCGTAACCACCGTGGAAGAGCTGATGGATCGTAGCTTGGGTTTGGCTGCTCTACAACTAAGAAAATTAGTGAGCTCCCAAAATAATGAAAAGTGTAAATTTTTTGCAGAGGAGTGGGTTAGAAATGTTAAGAACCTAAAGTTAGGCATTGGCAGTAAAGTAGTTGGTGATACTATAGTTATCGCAAGCTCTCCGCGGTTCGAAGTGTACAACAAAGATTTTGGTTGGGGTAAACCTATTGCAACTCGATCTGGACCGTCTTGTAGTTTCGATGGCAAGCTTACACTTTTTCCAGGAATCAACGAAGGAAGTATTGATGTTCACGCTACCCTACGGTCTGATGTACTTGTAAACCTACTAGCTGATGATGTATTTTTAGAGCATACAACTACTGCATGACTGATCGATTTAGGGCATACTCTTTGGTCTTCAAATATTTGTCTTTTTGAGTGTATACTATAATGTACACATATGAACCCCATCTTTATTCTAAGTCCCATGACTTTAATTAATTTTAAGGTAAGTTAATACTAAAACTTCAAATATTAGTATGACCTATTCCAGTTATTCCAACTCCAATTCCAAAACACCTTTAAATATTCAAAAATTGTCATAAAAGGTTCTTTATTAAAATTTAATATTAAATCTTACCATTAAATCTAATAATCTATAAAAGAGATATTCTACGGGTAACGTATGTCATATGACGCAATTTTTTCTTACATGTGGCCTACGAAACAAAATTCACTATACCATTTTTAATTTAATTAGACATAGTACTGTACTATATAGTTTTTTTTTTTTTTTGGTAGGAACTGTATATAGTTTTTTTCTTCTTTTATTCATATTGGTAGCATTAATAATTTCGTTCTTTGAAAATATTTGTAATAAATGCAATATTTTTTCAGCTTCCTAGAAAAACATCACATTTAATTTTCTTAAGAATATAACCCAGAAAAAAAGCTAAGTTTTGTTTTCACCAAATCGATTAATGAAACAAAATAATTTAGAAGTTCTCTTCTGGTTTTTATTAACGATTTTTTGGTGAAATCAAATTGAAATGAGTTGTAAATAAGTGGTGATCTGGTAGAATAAAAAATTAAAAATCAAAAGAAAGATTAAGAGGTGTATTCAAAATGGAATTTCAAGTGATTTGTAAAAAGCTTACAAATCCGGTGTTATTCAATCATGGATTTTAAAAAGTCTCATAAAATCTAGTGTTATTGAACTAATTATTTTAAAATACACTTTAAAATTCACTGTTATTGAAAACAGTTTGTGGATTCCGTTTTAAATGATTTCAGAGGATTTCAGAGAACTTTTTTAGTTAAAAATACAAGAATCCAAATCTCATAGTTTTAGGTTGGATTTGAAAGGATTTTATATAAATCATATGAAGTTCGTTAAAATCATCAAAATCTCAATAAAACTCAAATCTCTTTAAATACTATTTTAAATACACCCCCTAAGTCTGCTGACAGTTTGATCCTCTTGCGTTATATTATCTTATTGGGTCATATTCCATAAGATAATGCCTTACTTGGCTGCAAGACTTTATGACTAATTATTTAACTAAACCGAGGCTTCTAAAACCCAATGGGCTTACATTTCAATTAAATATTAGAACCGCTTGAGGGGTCCAAAGTCCAAACGCCTATCACGCCTATTATGGTGTGAGAGAGACAAGTTTGTTTACTCATTGAAGCAAAGGTGTTCATGTAAGTAAACTGTCGTGTGGTGGACACGATTCTCTCTCAACATTCTTAATCCAACTCTCAGTCACCAATATACTTTTTTTTTCTATCATTGAATTGTATTAACAAATCGATTACACATAAAGAATACTAATTAAGCGTCATTGAACTAAAGATCATAACTAGGTGTTAAAAAAAACCTAGCCTTCGACTCTGTTTTTATGCCACTCCCGTCACCGGACGGTGACCCAATCCCCGCCGAAGAACCAATCAGGGAACGTTTCACTACCCAGACTTCCAAGTCTCTCTACCGGAGCATCCGACGGCTGAAACTGCGTGTGTGAATCCGACGATATAGATTCCCAATCGGGAAACTCGAATGGACACTTTGGTGACGTCGCTACTTTTTCCTCCTCCAGCTCCAAAACATACTCTTCTCGATCGTCACCATAACCAACGGCCACGAACGGATGCTCCAAAAGCATCTCAGCCGTCCATCTTTTCTCGGGATCTTTAACAAAACACTTGGACAAGAAATCTTTGCCTTCTTCCGACAACAACTCTGGTATCTTCGGTAACTCTTCGCCGACACCGATACGTATCAAAAGCGACATGAAGTGTGAGTCATCGTTCACACTCCACGCCGTTTTGCCGCTAAACATCTCAACTACAGCGCATCCCAACGCCCACACGTCAGCCTTTGATCCATACTCGTTAAAGTTAACAGATTCCGGCGCCATATACAAAGGCGTTCCTCTAATCTCCACTCCTTCTTTTGACGGCGTTAAAACTCCGTCAACTCTCCTCGCCAACCCGAAATCCGCAATTTTAACGGCGCCGTCGCTAAACAACAGAATATTCCCGAGTTTTACATCGCAGTGAGCGAACCCTTTCGCGTGGATGTGACGTAACCCTCTGAGCACCGATCCCGTGTAGCGGCGTACGGTGGTTTCCGGTAAACCCTCACCGCCAAGTTTCTTCAATTGCGTCGCTAAGCTTCCTCTCGAAGCGTACTCTAACAACAAGTTATGAATGTTTTCACCGTTCTCGACCGTTCGATCCTCGCCGTAACACCGTACGATCTCAGGACAATCACCGAGTGAATCCAACACTGATTTCTCGTTCGAAAGCGAAGCGGCGCCATAAGAGTCCGCAGATTTCACGGCTATAACCGCCGGGAACTCGCCGGAGTCTTTAGTATTCTTCGCTAGACTTACAGTAGAAAACGTTCCGAACCCGATAGTTTCTCCACGAACCCACTCCATTGGAAACAAAAGCTTCTGATTTTATGAAGATGAGAGAATTATGAAGAAAGGTTTCGTTTTTATAAGATTGGTGGAACAATGATCTTTAGGGTTTTAAAAAAGTTTTCCTTTTTTGGTTGGGATTGGATTCACCAATTCAGAATAGGAATGAGAATTGAAGTAAATAGCAAATAGAGAAAACAGAGGGAAGATACAGAGCATGTAGCTCGTGACTGTTTATTTGTGCCTTGTGGCGCAACTTCTTCTTTATATACTAAAGTTTTTATTATTAATTTGTGAATGTGATATTTATTTTCCAAAGTTTCGAAAATTCGGGTTACTTAATGCACGTGATGAGAGAGCGGATATGTGATTTTTCATCTTTGGGCTGCTAAAATACGAAATTAAATGACAAAATATATATTATTAAGTTAGGAAAATAAATAATCATCGCACGACTTTGGTTTTAGTCACAACGAGATTTTACAGAATCTTCATATATTAAGGTACTAATTGTCGAAAAAAAAAAAAGTACTAATTACCACATATAATCTATTAGAAACAATTATTTATCACCTAGAGATATAGTTTAATAGTATAGAATTTATATCAGTAACTAATATAAAATATGTAAATTCGAATGATATTATGTGTTATTAACTAACACAAACATATTATTATATAATGAATGGTGTTAATTTGGATTTGAAATCGAGAATTTTTATAGTCAATCTTTAGTTAAATATTGACCGTGAATTAATTAACCACTCTACGACGATCAAATATTAAGTATTATATAATGAAATAATAGTTAGGACTTTTCTTTCGAAGGCCGTTGATGATATAAAATTGTAAAAAATGCATGGAAGTAGGGGTTTTTTGTATGTTGTTTGGTGAATCCAAAGTATCAAATTCTTCTCCATTTTATAAGTAACGTTTTTTTGCATTTTCTCATAGTTGTATACGGATATTCTTATAGCTAGCAGCTGCAATTTGCATGCTTGCTTTCGAATTGTATAATGTTTAACTTATATTGATAGATGAGAAAAAATGCTGAATACGATGAAAGTTGTCACATGTGAATTGTACCATAGTTTATGTTTTGTACTAATTGTTATCTTACCCAAATTCCGATAACAGTTCAACAGATTTTGATGTTTCAATATATGACTTTATCCGACAACTCTTCCAATCATCATTCGTCTTGCTAATATTTTAGTAGTCACGACTTTTACGAATGGATTTCACTTTTCTATCGTTTAAAAAAAAATATGCTTGATATAGAAGTTTTCACAAACAACTTGCTTGGCCGTCCAAGTTTTGTGGTCGTAATGGGCATGATTTATATAACGCTAGAAAAATCTTATTACAAGTACAGTTTTTGTTACAATGACTCTCACATATGTTTTGATATTGCTCTCTGTACACTAATAAACCTTTTGCACACAGTTTAATTAATAAATTGCTACCAAGAAACCCAAGATTACTTATCTTGTTTTGGATCAGAAGGTTGCGCAAGATTGGCATGAAATAAATTGCGGCGCAACTCAGAAACTCTACGAATATAAAAATACAGATTTTCTTACTAGTAATAAATAAAAAAGTAGTGGCTAAGAAACAGCAAAAGAAGTGCTTCACAGTGAAGTTTTAGGTTTCTTTTTTTCTTTATTGTCGGAATCAGAGACCTGATGAAGTCTTCGATTCCAAACAGAGACAGTAACAGACTTTTCGCAAGTTGCGGCTCATCTTCTTATAAACAAATCTATCACAAATTTATATTCATTTATAGAAACAAATATCATGATTTTTGCTACATTTTTTAATACTATATATAGTAGTCATAAAAAAAAAGAAAAACAGACTTTAACGGAACCCTGACGATGACGAACGCACACAAAACTCAAGACTTTGCAGTAAACACGAGTTTTGATGAAAGTGAAGTTAGTAATATATCCTTAATTCCTTAGCCGTTACTCCGTCACCGTCACATGTTCGCATGTTCTTCCCACCATTTTATTTATTAATTTGTTTTCTTGATTTTCTTGCATAGTTATTAAATTCTTCTACTAAATATCTTCCTCGATAATATATATAAATTCTTTCTTTATTTTTGCTGTATAAATGGATAAAGATCTTTGCGACTTGCTTCTTCATAGCTCTTTTTGGTTTTGGTACCATGAACCAATCACATACTTTGATTTTCTCTTTCCTTTATTTCTCTTTCGGCTACTTTATCCTAGTTTTATACTACTACTTTTTCTTCCCTATCTGCTCATATTTATTTCTGTTGTAAGATTTCTATGATTCTTCTGTATCCTACACACATTATAGAGTCTTCAACCCTCGCTTGCTATCAACGCATGATTATTGTTATATGTCAGCTTTCACTATAAATATGTATATGAATTTTAATTATGCTATATTTATCGATCGACCACATGTACATATTCAAAATGGTATCATCCTAATTGTGGTATAATTTTGATATAAATAAGCTGTAAAGATGGGAGTTTGTCTAGCAATTGGATATGGGACGAAGTCGTGAGACTTACCGATAGAATATTTTATTCTCTTGGTATGGGATATCTCTACTTCTACACAACTTGCTTGTTACTATTTAATACTCCCATCTAACAAAAATAACATACATAGAAATGGTGGGTCATTATAAGTATGAACGTAATCAAGAAATGCAAAGTTTCAATCGTCAAGTTATGACGCATGTCCCTCGCTTCGGTTTAGTCATCGACCCTATTAAGTGGGTTTATGTTTTTCCTCTGTTTCACGTTTGCTAGTTGCGAATTCCTTTTTGCGTCACTAAGCAAAACCCAAACTAATCTCTTGCACAATTCCTTTTTTATTGTGTCATAGATTAAAGTAAAACTCAAACTAATCTCTTGTAGATGTTACTGGGGGGTTGGTTCTAAATTTTACATTTTTTAAAAAAATATGGTTGTATCAATTCCCTTGGCTTATTTTTTTATTTATTTTAACGTTAAATCTTCCCTTAGCTACTTAATAAACAATGGAAAAGTCTATAGTAGATATTAGTGGAATATGTTGTATACTGTTTGTTATCAATGATTTTGGACAACAGAAATGTACACTATCGTGCAGTAAATAACACGTTTACTTTTATATGATTATAAAAATTTAGTGAAAAGTATAACTTAAGTTTTGATTTATACTGTATATGAATAGACTTCAAATATTAGCTTAAAAGATTAGAGAAGAAATACTTGTCTTGTTCTGCCACAGAATCCTAAGTAGGTCTCTTTTCTTTAGTTAGATTAGACATAGATTCAACTATAACATTGCGTTTAACCTTTAAAAATAATTTTTTAATTTATTTTTTAATATATGTTAATAAGCACCAGTTGATTCCCATACTTGATCGATTGTTTATTCAAAAAAAAATGTAAGTTCGATTCGACGTCAAGTGGATTCGTTTTATCTCAAAGCTAATACAAAGGGGTCCCTATCCCTCTAAAGATAAGCATAATTCAAGATTTTCGAATATTCCTTGGAAGTTGGAATACGACTTGTATATAGTAGAGTTCTAATCTTTAAACGTCGTTATACTAATGCTAAAACACTGCACGCATTGCATCCCCAAATTAGACAAAGACTATACTCAACCCTTATGTTGATTGAATAACAGTCAATTCAAGCTGATGGATGGATCAAATATGGTTTGGATTTTTAATTGCAAACACTGCATCTGCATGTACCCACCTCATTGACCGAACTTACAAATTCAGAATTAGGTCGTCTTATTAAGCCAAACCCAAAATGGGCGGCTGAAACCAAGTGCATGAACTTCAATTTAAACATGTTTTTCTTTCTATTGTTTAAGTTGAGTCAAAGGCTAAAAACTAAAATATATGTTTTGTTTCTTTGACAATTCCCAAAAAGGAAAGCCGTCGGTAAACTATTCATGATAATAAGATTTTTTCCATTCGTTAAAGGAAATATCAATCAAACGTGTCACGATAACTTCTAGGCCAGTTCTTAAAAAAGTTTTAAGATATCCTTTATTTGGTCACAATCAAACGAATAACCAACCAATATAAAAAAAATATGGGTTTGGACTTATTCAAGGTTTTCCATCTCGCAATGGGCTTTGGTATAAGAAATAGTTATACATCGACATATTGTGGCCTAAGAGATGTCACAATATTAGAAGAGGCCCATGTGACGTTTGTTTAACAAAGTACCCGATTACGAATTTTACGACCAAAACAAGGATATCTGAAATTCACCTCTATATCACGCAAAAGATAAGACTCAAATATGTTCACGAAAGAAAAAAAACACACTCAAATATCTAAATTATCGAGACTCATGTTGAGTTATGATAATGTAATTTTCAAGACTGCTCTATTCGTTTTCAGTATGTAGTACCTCTTCTGCTTCCAGAATCCCGAACAATGTCCGCATGCAGGTCAATGTTGTTTGGCCTTTCTCGACTAAAACAAGTGTGTCGACAAAAAAAAAAAAAAAAGACTAAAACAAGTGTAGTCTAATAGACTAATTAATACTACTAATTTGTTGCATCAGTGTCTGTTACAACTTGCAACAAAATAAATCGCTCCTTTATGGCCTATGATTATAGTGCATGGTCGTGAGCTTAAATTTCGTTTTTGTATGAAATGGGTCTTTAATTGGGCTTAGGGCAACATTAATGGTAGTATTTAAGGGGTATCTTAGGAGAAGATACCCCTTAAATTCTACTATTAATGTTGGTCTTACCTTGTGACACAACTAACATACTGCTCTTTCTAATCTAACAACTCGGTTTGTGAGATATATATAATTATTATTATTATTTTTTTTTTTTTGTAAAGTTGAGATGTCAGCTAGTTGGGGTTTCACCATTCTTTGTAATGAATGTAGGTGATTCAAGTTCCAAGAAATCAATAAGCAAGAAAAAAAAAGTCACTCAGGGATGAATTTGTTTAATAATGTTCACTTATTCAAAAGATAAAAAAAAAGTTATTTAGACAGCAAGATTGTCCAAATATTATGTAATCCTCAATCATATTATATAATGAAAATACAATATGCCTCTCTCTATTTTTAACAAGTGTTAAAAAAATTTCTAAGCAATACAAATATATTCGTGTGCTCTATTTTGCTCCCCAAAATTCTTGTTATATCTAGAAAGTTGGCTCAACACATGTGCATCAAGAAAAGTATTACAACAAGTACGAAATGACATAACTTACCTACTTTGACACTTGCTACATTTGAAAGAAGACATAAAAGCAATATGCAACATAAAAAAACTGATGTCTGAAAACTAAAACATGTCGGATTGATCAGTGGCAAGATAGATTAATTCACTTAGAAGATAATTAAATATTACAATTACGTACTAGTGATACTTGTATTCTTTAAAACACAAGGCTGACTTAACTAACCATGCATCCCAACCAAGCTATCATCGAAAGGCGGAAAGATAGAAACATTGAAAAGGATGGTTGCATAATATTTTAATTCAACTCCTTCTAAAATGTTTTTTTCCAGTTCATATTAATAATCATAAAATATATTTTTTAAAATCATCATCATTGTCATCATCTAAGAATCTGTGCATTTCCATGCATCTGGTGATGATCAGACCGCATAGTCCCACACCCTTTTCCTCCATATCCTCCACCAACAGTAGCCGCCACTGCTCCTCCGGCCACTGCCGTCATTCCTCCCCCGTTAACCACCGCATGCTCCTCCAGCGACTGCACTTGCTTCTTGAGAAACTTGACGTAATGGATAGCCTCATCGAGCATCGACGCCGTATCCATCTTGGTTCCACCGGGGACAAGCCGTTGAAGAATCCTAATCCGCTCGCTTATCCTCTCCCTTCGATGTCGAGCCGCCACGCTCTGTGGATCCTTGGAGATCCTCACGTTCCTTCTCTTCGGTGGCTTCACGGATTCCGGATCAATATGTATAGGCTGCATCACGGCTATACGAAAGATCATCTCTCTCATGGCGGCCATGTTGGCGTTGTCGCTGCATCCTCCTCTTTTCTCCTGGAGAGATGATGACGTGGAAGGGGCGAACCGGAAATTTAAACCGGGTTGGTGGTGATGAGAGATGGTTGGGTCAAGTGGGATATGAGTATGGTTGGGGTTGAAGAAGAATGGATGAGTGTTGGATTCGGAGAGCATCATAAAGTTATGGGGATTAGGGTTAGGGTTTGAGTTAGAGAACTGTTCAGGAAGCTTCTCCATCTGCTGCATCATCAAGTTCATCAGTATGTCGGAGTTATCCATCTTTTTGTTGGGAGATTTATAGGCTTTCTTTCTCTTTGAGAGAGATATGGGGAAGCTGGTGAGATAAGGTATGGAGGAAGAAGAAGGTGGACTGACAAAGCTTGAAAATTTAGGGTTTTGTGTGTGTGTGTCTGAATCACAGAAGAGATGATGATGAAAGAGAGAGAGAGAAGAAGAGTTATATGTGCGAAATGTATAAACTGTTACTACCAATCAGAGATTCAGCAATATAACAGGAACTAGAAGTGATGGACTACTTATATAGCACTTTGTGGCCTATTCTTATTCTTTAACTTATTTTACATAGTATAGTAATAGTATAAGATACATATACTATTTAAAAATTAGGATTTTTTTTTTAATTTACTTCTTCTATTTACACACATATACATATGTATCATGTACCATGTATGTATTAATGTGTATGTATACTAGCTAGCTAGCTGTTGAAACTTTTTTACTTGCTTTGACATGTATGTTACAACCTTCCATGCATTGAAGATTTATATATTACCTCAAAATTTCAATGCTAGCTAGTTTTTTCATAAAATCAGCTGGTGTTATGTTTATCAGTTGGTGTTATGTTGTATTTAGCTGATGAATAAGTAAAAAGATCGTTGCACATATGAAGGAGTCATCTTGACCGTCGAGTCATGAAGTTATTATTACCCTTTGTTTTGGACCCACGAGTCGTGAGCCAAGGCGCTTCTGGACAAATCAAAGGTGCATGAACTGCTCTCTCACCATTTAGGCAACAACCATGAATTTTCCTATTTCTACAATTTTAATTTCTATATTTTAATATATCTGTTCGAATGCTAGAATATATACAGTATTTAAATTAAAATTATCTCGAACTATAATGGGAAAGAAAGTATGCATAATTCTTTTATATATTTCCCCCTTTTATTCTTTCTAAATTTTATTCTATATAATTGTTAATTACCTTCACATTCACATGAAATATGTCAGAATCCAGGGAACCCATCTGTTTCGCCGGGATCTGTTCAGGCGACGGCCAAATATTACCTTGAATTCAAGGTTTTCTTATTTTAATCTTTTAATCTTTTAATCTGCAGGATCCAATATTTTATGCATGAGAATATTTTATGTGTTGCATTGTCTTGGTTAATTTTTAACTAAGATTGTTGTCATAAGTTATAACTTCTTCTTCCAAAACGTGAACATAACTAAAAAAACAATCATGTTATATTTTCCGATCAAAGTTTCAGCATATAGCTTATAACTATATATTGACATTTTTCAATGTATACTGGTTATTATATTGGAGGATATATAGTAGAAGAATATATATATTGTCTATAATGGATGGACTAGATATAAATCGAATCTCACTTGGCGTCGAGCGTTGGTGTATGGCACGCTTATCAAAGCCGATCGGGAAGGACTTATTGCGATCTTCATTAACTTATGTTTTCCTCTCTCTCTTTTTTTTTTGGTGTTTATTTTTTACTTTTTTCCAAGAGCTTTACGTGAACATAATAGAGTATTGACGTGTGTAGACAAACGAAAGAGCAAAAGAAAGAAAAAAAAATTAGTAACATTAGGTAACAACAAGGAAGCACTTCAACAAGCAAAATTAATAAATGACACTTTCCTTAAATAGGCATAACTCCAAAACCTCACAATCTTCAATCAGTGATTAATATGTTTGCTTGGTTTCATTTGTGCAAAACCATCTCTTCTTTTTCTTCTGACGTCACATTTAATACACATCAAAGACAATTTACTTTTGTTTTTACCATTGTTAATTTACATCTATGCTGATTTGATTTCTTCTTCTTCGTCTTCCCTAGAATTAGACAAAAGTAGGCAGACATAGTAAGTTGCTTTGGACTTGGTTTTACCCTCTTATGTTGACACTGAAACATGTAAGAAAAACCTCAAACGAAACGATGACGTTTCGCTGCACTCACTTTTTTTCCAATCAAGAAACCAGTTTTTTTGATTAGATGCTATTTCACCTTTTCTTTTTTTCACTTCCATAAAAAAGTCACTGTAAGAAATTAAACACTCGCCTGCTCTCTCCTCCTTCCCACCGAATCTAAATTTCTTAACCAAGATTCCAAGTTTTGTTCGTACTTCTTTTGTAACTCTGTCACTCGAGGAGACTTTTTTCCGATTATTGAAACCTGTTTTTATCAAAAGTGCCCATGTCATTCATTACGTTATTGATAGGTAAATACCGTTAAAATTTTTAAAGTGTCATCATCAGACCGAAGCATATGTAGCTTTGATTGTTTTACTGCACAATCTAGGTAGCTACGATGCAACTCTAGCTAAAACGCCAATAACACCATTAATTTTCTTGTTTTAATCAGATATATAATCTCATCATCTCACTAAATAAAGAAAATGCAAAGATACTATCTGATGTAGTTATATAATAATGAAATTTAGTGTTTAGTATTATTAGTAACTTCTACTGGCATTTTTTTCTTAAGGATCAGATGGATTTTTTTTAAAATAAAAAATAAATATATGTAATAGTATTATTATTTGGTTGTTTGGTGAGGATGGGCACTGTATTAAAATAACATACACTGAGATATTGGAAGCAAATAGCATAAAAATTCTAAAAGGAATTCCATATTATAATAGTTTGATATAACAAAATTGGGGGTAGGTTGCCTCCCAAGGCAAGGTAGTGATACAGCTGTGTTCATGTCCCTAGCATCATCTATGCCCTTTGCTCCATATTAACACCACAGTTTATATCTCAAATGATTAATCAACATTTCCGACCAAATTAATAAAAAAATACTCCCTAATTAGAATATTCATAGTTGAAAACTGAAATGTCATACTATTTTTTATAGTATGTGAAACTTTTATATACAAGAAATCACATTAAGGTCACGACATTACCACTGATAGTTTCTGAATTTTCTGATATCATCATTAAGTATAGTATCCTTTTTTTTATTCGATCATTACAATATCTTTAATATTAGTCTATTAGGTTTTATAGATAACTTTCTTATAATAATATCTTAGAATTTCTTGAACAAGTGCTCTGTATTCTTCTGACACATTTTTATCTTTTTTCTTTTGTTTTTAGTTATTATATTGTTCATATACGAAAAAAATAAGATAAATATGAATTCATTTACTTTCTTCAATGCTCTTTTTTTTTTCTTTCAACTATGTCTCTCCAATCTTTCTTTTTAATCGGATAAATTCTCATGTTCTCTGTGACAGGATAAAGTTCATGCACCCCCTCTTTAATTATTGCTATTATTGTAGTATTTTTTATATATATTACTGTTAGTATTACACTATTTCTAGGGGAATTACTTAAGAGATGGGATTTTCTTCAATCTTTTCAAGCTAGACAAACGTGTGAAACAATACTCGTTTGCTTTATCAATATGTTCAATACATAACATAAATTAATACAATGGGAGGGATACATAATACTTAACTGTAATCATCAAGAACAAATAAAAAACAAACGAAAGAAAGAAAGAATATAATAAGATATGCATGGTCATGGAGAGATATACAAAAGTCAAAAGTGACTAAAACCCTAGAATGTAGGAGCCTCTCAATCGGGAGAAACAAATTTATAACTTAACATATCAATGATGTGATGAGATTTGTTTAATTTTGATGAAAAAAGAAAAAAAAAAATCCAAATAAGGAATTATTATGGGATGAATTGAAGAAGAGTATAGATCACAGATCCCTATTGTATTATTGGTTCTCCTATCTTTTATTTTGTTTGCTTCTTTGGTTTTATTAGATTTTTTTGGTATTTGGAATAATACATTCTTTGACTCTTGTTTGTTTTTAATACCCCCATCCGTGTCCATTGTGCTATATTAAATGTACTCAACTTATTTATTTTCCGGTGCACCTCACAAGACATATGTAAAATGTATACTATAAGATAAGAAATTTGTTTGCTTATATATACATATATACACTATATATATCTTTGGACGGATTGAAAAGGATCATGCAAAATATTTTGTAATTTCGTATATGGAGGTTAAGTAAAAGGGATGTAACAATGCATGTGGATTGAACAGAAAAATAAGCAACTCATCGATCTTCTCAATATCGTTAACGATTCATAAAATATGTCATGTCGATATCTAAATGTGTGTTATTACAAATTTTATAATATTATTTTATACGTGTAATGTTTTTGGCTTTTTGAACAACATAATGTCATAATCAATGGCTGTTGAAAATGTTTTAAATTTGTTTAAAAAAACTATTCATTTGTTCGTTTAGCAAAATGATCAATTATATTACTAGAAAAATACAAAGTATCCGACGGTCTGCCGATAAAACTAGTATATCAATCACTAAACGTGTTGTCAAACCTCATATAATTTACTCAATAATTCCAATAACCATTATAGATGTTCAACATCATAACATATCAGCTAAAGGGCTAGGAGTTACATGGGCCTGAATACTTATGTGGCCCATTAAAAATACAGGCCTATAACTTTGAAACTCATAAAGCAAATGGTTCTTTTGTAATGATAACAGATCATCACAAGTACAAATAGTTAGGTTACAAGTTTAATGTATAAAACTAAAAGATTTCCAATTTAAGGCATTACTATTAATATTATACTACATTAGTTAGTAAGGTTTATAGTAATAAATAAATGGTCTATGCCTCTATAACATTGTAGAACGTACTTGCAAAGACTTTCTGGTTTTTGGCTTCTGCATAAAATATCATCATGGATCCAAAACTCCCTTAGATCTAGGACCAGACTTGTGGTTGCCCCACAGTGCAAGCAGTGGTCAAAAGTTTTGTACTTACAGTATCTTTCTTCTCCCAGTTTTACTAAACCAATATTATTCTTTTTCTTCTTCTACCAATAGCGATTGTGTAGTTGTGTAAACCAGCCGAAAGAAAAAATAACTATTATACCAACTATCTTTTTTTGGTCCAACTTGTTAGAGAATCTATAAAAACTGTGTCAGTTGATGAAGGCTAATAATTTTCTAAATTAAATATGAACAAGGTGTAAATTAAGTCAAACCCTCAACTAATAAATAGTTCACACTTGACATATTAAGCGGACCGAACCAAACTCTTTTTGATTGAGACACGAGGAGGACTCACGAGTTCTCTCAGTACTCACCGCTCGTCTGCTTCTACATCCACCACATGTTTCATACGCATATGTCTAATCGACGGTCAAGATCTGATATGATATATCATGTTTGTATTAAGAGACGGATAGGGGAAGAACGTGATGGGCGGTGGGATCTGCACGTGATCGCAGGAGCAACGGTCTGATC
The DNA here is from genome assembly GCF_000375325.1 of Capsella rubella. Classification (NCBI taxonomy): domain Eukaryota; kingdom Viridiplantae; phylum Streptophyta; class Magnoliopsida; order Brassicales; family Brassicaceae; genus Capsella; species Capsella rubella. Next base: position 8,727,002 of record NW_006238919.1, read on the forward strand.
GTATCAGATGAGTTTTTTTTTTTCTTTTAGCTATTGGTGAGTGGTGCTAGTGACCGTTTTCATGAAATTATTGTGTGGACCGACATTATAAAATATTTACAAGTACATTACTACAGTTTCATATGACCTCTTTTATAATCTCTAATAAATAAATAAAAGTAAACATGTTACTATCTCGTTCATACGTAAATATATCACAACTCGTTAGAGCAAATGTTTTCGATTTATGAAAATATTGTTTGCTAAAATAATATTGATAAATTATCTCTACCAAGTTCTTTAGTTTGACTTCCTATATGCTCTAATGAAAAATGTATTATTTTGTTTTCGTCTTTACGGGAAAAATTATTAAAATTGTACCAGAAAATGTTTGGTATACAATAATAGTAGTACCAGAAAATGTAGAGGAATAAATAATATTTTAGAAATAATGATTGCAATAACAGTCCTTTTAACTGGTAAGAAAGGTTGGTTATGATCACTAGCTAATCAGTAATCACAACGTAAGCAAACAATTTTATTTTGCCTGAGTGTACCTCTTAGCTGTAGAGATTGTCTGATACATCTCTTCTAACCCTCATTATTATTTTCTTCTGGATTATTAAGTGTTTGGTATTAGCTAAGCTTGTACATGCACATCTTTTTTATTTTTGGCTGCATTTTCTTAATAATTAACATTTCCCAATAATTGTCCAAACTAATTCCAAAACATTATTTTGTTTACTTGCTTTTGGTTTAAAACTTTAAACATAGCATTTGTTATATACATGCATGTTAAACCATCTGCAACAACTACCAAACAAAAATCGCGATTTCCTTTTTCCATTTATCTTTTAGTGTCAATTTTTTTTAAAAAAAAAATCAAAAGAAATAATCAGTTAGTCTATATACAATTTTTCAGATTACTACTAATACTTTACTTTGGTTTATATCGTGGTTAAGTAATGATATCATAGTATATTAGCAAAAAAAAAAAAGTAATCATTTCATAGTTTTGTTTCACGTCGTTTAATACGGGTACAATTTACAAAACCTTAAGGTAAATAGAAAAGACAGCGTTGCGTTAAGAAAACGACGTCGGCTTTGTCATCGTTCGCAGGGGACCTCTCTTCTGCGTTTTTTTTGTTTGGGAAAAGCCGTCACACGTGCGTTTGTGCTTCTTTTACAAAAGATTTTTATAGATATTCCACAAACGAACCTTTCCCAATAGCAAATACTCTAAAAACACACCCGATAAAAACAAATCGATCAGAGTAGTCCCTCCATTCAAATCGAAATGAGCTGTATTCGTACTCCAAATTAATATGCAAATTCGGATTTATTTATTACTATTCAGTGTACCTTTTTTTCTTCACAGTACATCAACGCTCATTTTCTAATAATAACAAATGCGATATTATTACACATATTTTAGACCTTTTTTTGAAAACGTTAAAAATCTAATTCTGTGTTTTTTTTTTCCTTCTTGGTAATTACTAATTAGTATTCTTTGAGGGGGGTAAATTAAAAGTGAAAAAGAATCTCGATTTTGGGATAAAATCATGACCGAGAAACCGACTCAGCAAGTTTCCCGATTCGTTGGACGAGTTCAGGAGATAGCTTCTTAACCGGTTTTTTCTCCTTCTCCGGTCTAAAATCAAAACCAAGTGCATCAGATACTTCTTCGGAGCTCCATCCAGCTTTACGTAACGACTCCGAGAACCGACCCGCTTTCAAAAGCAAGGCATCGAGAACCGCTTGGTTATCCAGCATTACCATTTCGCCCTCAAAGAAACCAGATGCCGACACGTGTACGATATCATCTACGTCGGATTCGCTCCACCCGCCTCCTCTCAAAACCGAACCGATCCGGTTCACGTAATCGTTGACCCATTTCGGTGTCTCGGATCTTGGTAAATCCAGATACCTCTCCGGCGATGAAGAGTGTGACGACGACATCGAAGAAGCTGAGTTTCTCCTCCGACGATCAACCGCCGCGTCACTCCAAAACTCAACCCATCTCGGTGTACCCGACCTATGAACCCGACCCGAATCTAAACTCATTCTTGAAAAATTCGACGACGAAGATGGTCCGGCTGATTTCTCACTAACAGAACGCTGCTTCGTTAAAACAACCGGACACGTGTCGGAGCCTCTAAAGACAGACTCACGCTCGAAGAAATCAGAAAGATCCGACCCGCAGCAGAAAATCCGGGTCTCGTCTATGTAAAAAACCGGGTTACCCGCTAAAGACGGGTTACAAGGAATATAGCAGTGATCAAAGATTGGTATCATCAAAGGAGCTCTCTTCAGAGCATTTCTCGCGACCCGTAAAGCTTTTTCCGGGTCGGACGGTCTTAAACCCCAAGATTTGCTCCAAAGAGTGTTTCTCGCGATCTGAAACGACACGGCGGCGATCGGAAGATCGATCATAGCTCTGAGATGAAGACGAGCTCCGGGAGAACGCCAGTCTGGGAAACCAGCTCCGACGGGTAAACCGGCGGTGAGAACTGCACGGAGGTCAGGTGGGAAAGCGAATGCGAACTCAGCTTCTGCTCTGGCGAATTCGGAGTCGGTTAAACCCGGTTGGACATGGATCCTTGACGTGTGTAAGTGGGAGATGACTTGATCAGCTAGAGATGAGAAAGAGATTAAACTGTTTCTAACAGTAGGAGTCGTTGGTGCGGCGGCTCGAGCAGAGAGACGACGGAGGCCCGCGGCGTGTGATGGTCTGAGACCGGTCATTCTCCGATCAACGTCGACCATTTTTGTTGTAATAAAAAAAAGAAAGGAAAAAATATGGAGTAAAGAGAGATGTGTGAGAAAGTGTGAAGCTTTATGAGTTATGGGGTTTCAGATATGTCTGATAGCGAACTGCAAAAATGAAAAGAAGATGATAGGCGAAGAGATAGAGAGAGAGAGAGAGAAGGCTTTGTTGATTGAAATTAAAATTGGAGCATTCGTTTATTTATAGCAAGTTTTATTGGTGGGGTTGCCTCTACTTATTGTCTTTTTTTTTTTGTATATTATATGGGTTTTTTTTTTTTCTAATGTTATGATTTTATGAGATATGGAAATGGTGTGGGAATCTGTAGTGACTTCATCGACTAGACTAATTTGATGATTATAAAGTGTTTTTGTATTTTCTTCTTCTTTCATTAAGAGATTATTTTTGTTTTGTGTTTAATGTTATGAGAAGCATCAGATACCTTTCTGATCGGTTTAGACTTTTGTTTTTTCTTCCTCATATATTCTCACGGCTCTGATTTTCTTGGAAATAAAGAGTAGGACCCCGTGGGTTAAGTGGATGCAAGCATGCATGGTTTCTTAATCAAAATATCTGATTTTTATCCTTATTAATCATACATTTAATTTTCCTCTATTCTTTTCTTCTTATGAATAATTAACGCTTTAAACAAAAAAAAAAGAGATCTGAAATGAGGATTGATTTGGACTGAATTGGAATGAAATGTGATGTTTTATTAAAATATAAATTATTTCTCTTTTAAACTATATACTAATTAAGGACTACAGAATTGACATCGAATATGAGAAAAAAGTCTTGATATGTGAATTTCAAATCATATTATGCTATTTCTTTCTTTGTCACTTGTATAAATTTTATCTGAATAGAAAATATTACAAACAAAAAAAATAACACTTTATATTTAGTTGGGTTAAGTTCAATAATTGGAGAAACAACAACAATAAAAAAGTAAGTAAACATATAATTTCATAGCATTACATATTTTGGATTTGGATTTGATTGATACGAATTAGATCATCGACCTAATTAAAGTATTAGCTGAATATATTATTTTAGAGTATAAAAAGATCCCGGTTTAAACAAAAACCGATCGATGATCAGTCTGGTTTATAGTTGACACCTTAGTTGGATTAGAGGTTTGTTTCGGATATTGAAGCATTATAGACAAAAAGTAAACAAAGTGATTAGACGTAATCCAATATCATACCAACTCCGCCCACGCTGCATCAAATCATGCTCCTCGTTTGATTAGGGACAAAATCAATATTAACCACTGTTTGATTTTGATTTTGGAAATGATCCAACTTCATCATAAAACTTCGCAGTGGAATTACACAAGTATACAGTAGTAATAGCATATTAATTAAATCCTAGTACTGTATATATCATACTAAAGAAGACGTCGATCGATTATATTACAAAAATGGATTATAGAGTATTTTGTTTCTTTCGAATCCTTATTATGGAAAGTTCTACGAAAAGGGAAATTAAAAAGAACAGGACACACATGCAGATATAAGCAGCTTACGCGTGAGTTGTAGTTGTAAAGTTGATATTTCCACCGCTTGTGTAGTTTTGATTTTATGTTTTAAAAACATTTTGTTACTTATATGTGTGTTGTGATTTAGTTTAATGCGAAAGTGATCAATCTATGACCGTTCAAGCATAATCTTTAGGGGTAAGCGATAAAAACGGTCACGCGACTCTATGCCACACTACTCGGGAATCTCACATGCTACTCATACCAATATGGCATGGTTCGATTCTTTAGATTAAAAATGTTTTCGAGTAGTGTTAAATCAAAAAAGCATCATTTTAATATTATAGTACTAGTTTGATTCTACATTGTATATTCAAAATGGCTTCTCTACAATATGTGTGAAGACAATTTAATATTATTACATCTTATATGAACACACTAGTTTCTGTGTATTCATTTGCTAACGTCGGCGAAACTACCTATTATAAAAAAGGTTTAGTTTCAAACTAAACGGTCATTATGTCAGGCTTAACCACATGGTATCGAATTAATTTATATCACATGTTAGGTATTTGCTACTTCTTTTTTTCTCCTTTGCTACCTTGCTTTTTCATTAATCCTGGTTATGTTTTAAGATTTTACGCATAATTTCTAATTATTTAAGTCAAATTTGCATGAATCATTTCTCAAATTTTATATGTTAATGGGTCAACGGCATACCGTACGTGAATTGGGCGTAATTAATGGAGTATTAAAGTATTTAATTATGCTTTTTCAAGACATTAACTTGTAGATTACACATTTATATTTGAAGTTTCACACTTGCAAATGTTATTCTATTTGACATAGTTTAGCTAGCTACTTCCCAGCCCGTTTCAAGAAACTTTAATTTGGAGTCTCTTGTTTGTAGTTTAACTTAAATAAAATAAAAACAGCATCTACACCAACACACCTAGTTTCATTTATAGTGTTATATTGTATGAACATGTTGAATGATACTAATAAATAATCAAGCTAGCTAACTAAGCTAAGAAACTTCTATACCACTCCACTTGCTCTGTCCAGTTATAATTGTGTCCGACCCATTTCCAAAGTTTACACTATTTATATCTATTTATATACATACTTCTTGTCAACCGTTGGTGGTGGTGTTTATACCATTCAGGCATGCACATACATGATACATGATTCAACCACTAAAACATTGTTAATGTTATGCTATCCATTAACCTATAGAGTGGTTTTGACAAATATGGATTCCAACCTTAGATCTCGTGATCATTATAATAAAACAAGAAAATAAAATGAAGCAGAAAAGAAGCTGGATCAGATCTGTAGGTAAGTAAGTAGTAATATACTAAAACCTTATAAGAGATATTTTTTTTTTGGGATTATCATCGATGACAAGACCATACCTTATTTTTATTTCTATTAGAAAATTGACTATTTAATTTCGTCTGTATATACATGAACTCCAATTACAGGCGGATGTGAAAGGTTGGACTCTACTTAGGTATGGGTAAGAGTTAATGAAAATGTTTCTCATAAGGTGAGGAGTATTTGTTGTCTGGCTGTGAAGGTTTAGGAACATTTACAAGTTATATGTTTACTTGTTTAGCTCATGTTCTGTGACATATGTAGGGTCGCTTTTGTCCCAACCACATAAATCAAAAAACTCTTTATAATGATTTTTTTGTTTTGCTGGGAGATCTATGGGAAGGTGCCATGGCCATTTTCTTTTGCAAGTAGTTCATTAAATATGTATTGTCGTGGTCCATTGGCTGATTCTAAGTTTCATCCAAATCTTATTGTCTTTGTAGATTAGTAGTAATATGTAGTTTACACATTTTTACTAAAATAGTTGATTGTTCGGGTTTGGTCTTCTTTACTTCTTCATGTATAAATAAAGAAGACAGGAACATGTTACATAGTTAGTCTCCCTCTTCATTGTCATTGTGAGTCAGTTGACATATACCAATTCTTTGAGTGGTTAAGTGATAAGTAGTTTTGACCATTTTGTTTTCTCTATATATAATTGATTTTATATAAATGTTCAAATGCTAGCTGAATACACAACTTAGATATGTTTAAATGTTAGCTTTAGTTGACTATCCCAAATCAGTTCAAATCAAACCTAATTATTTTAGACGACAAATGATAAGGTCAAACACATCGGACTTCACGTGATGTTCCTTATGTATTTGACAAATATGTCGACGAAATTTATGGCAATATCCTTTGGATTACAAGTGTTGTTACAAGAAAGTCATTATCGTAGACAATTTTGGTCCGTTTGTGTGGCTTCGACTCTCTATCGACCGTTGCTATGTCCCCACTCAATCACAACAATCGATCAGTCAATTTGGTCCAACAGCTTTGGTTTGGTTCAATGTCTTCGTAACCAAAATGTCAAATCTCTTGTTGTTAGCTGCATGATGGGGTTGGTTTTGCGTGATTGCGTTTACTTGTTGGGTGGTGTATTTATCTATCATATTACTATCTTAATCAAAATTATAAAAGTTTACTAGCACTAAGCTAGGAAAGAATTATGATCAAATCTAATAATTATTTTTAGGAACGACTATCTATTTCCCCCTAGGAACTTTCATATACGATCAGTTCCACACAAACTTTCAGTGTCTTTCTATGTCTCCCTCGAAAATTAGTTCCACAATTATTTCTCCCCATATATAAAGTTCGAAATTTACTTATCCACATAATCGAAGTTCGAAACTGATTTAAACATCGAGTTGGGTTATTGTTGGTTTACTGTAAACCAATCTTGTTTTTAACCAATAAAAACAAATTAAACCAATCATAAACCAATTTAACTTAAACCTTAACCCGATTAAAACCTCAAAAACAAAAAAAAAAATCCCCAAAACAAAAATCCCTAGATCGATATCATCTTCTTCTTACGATTCAATCAAGTACATAACTGAAGAAGAAGAAGAAGTTTTTTGATGAGTTCAAATTAGACTAGTTAAATTAGAACATAATCAAGAATGAGAAACAAACCTTAGATCTAGATCCAACGGAACTGATACGACGACTAGTAGCTTCGTAACCATCGACATAACGAGAAGGAGAAGAAGAACCACCATGAAACCGGTGTTTCTGTACCTATTTTCCAACCAACCAATCTCCCGTCCAACGATAACGACATCGCTCGTCTCCCAATCATCCTCCATCTCCACGGCTTTGGTTGGATCCTTTACCCGGCCAATTCCGCCGCCAATAACCGTTGTTGCTCTCAGATGGCTAATGAGTTAACGGTGATTATCGTCTCCGTGAACTACTGTTTAGCACCTGAACATAGACTCCCACCTCAATACAACAACGCATTGGATGCTCTTCTTTGGGTCAAAAGACAAAATAGTGTTATGTCTATCTGCAATAATTTGTTATGTCGTCTGCTGTGTAGCTTACCCGTAATTTGAATTGTTCTTGATTACTTTGGCTTCTTTGATCGTCACCAAAAGCTCTGCCACCACTTGTCCATCTCTCATAACGCGACGAGAAGACGAAGAAGAAGAAGATAGAAACAAAGCGTAACAGTGTACTGAGATACTAAGTTTGGTTTGTAATTGGTTTAATTTTGTTTTTATTGGTTAAAATAAGATTGGTCTACAGTAAACCAACAATAACCCAACTCGATGTTTAAATCAGTTTCGAACTTCGATTTTGTGGATAAGTAAGTTTCGAACTGTAGACATGGGGAGAAATAATTGTAGAACTATTTTTCGAGGGAGACATAGAGAGATGCTGAAAGTTTGGGTGGAACTTATCGTATATGAAAGTTACTGGGGGGAAATAGATCGTCGTTCCTATATATATAATTTGAACCAAGTCACATTTATCTTCTTAACTATAATAAAGTTTTCGTTACTTGCTAATAAAAAATGAGAGGACCTGAAAAAGTTATATAAAACTTTTTTTGTTAATGGTTTTTTTTTTTGGGTTAATTAAACAAAAGTTGATTTTATCGCATTTTAAGGTGAACCACTCGAAATATAATATCAAACTACACAAAGATGCCTATATTATTTCAATGATAGAGTAGCTATGAATCTTAATTTTTGATATACTAATATATCAACTAATCCAATTAAAGCTCCCCTCCCCCCCCCCCCCCCCGCCCCCGCATGTGCATAACACCTTATTAGTTATATCCTTCCACAATAAGCTAATTTTACGAATAATTAAGAGAACAAGTAGACCGTAACATATATGCATGCATGTAGGTGCATGTATCAAGTTGCTAGCTATAAGAAATTTTAAACAGATACACACAATAAACACATTAATCTTGTTCTTATAAATTATAATTAAAATCTAGCATTTTTTAGTAGCTTCAATTATAAGTCTATTGAGAATAAGATATACAAAAAGCACACATAAATATATATGTCCACTAAGTCTAAGTAATAGAATGAATGTAAACACTTTTATTAACAACCGAGATAATTTATGACCAAATCAGTTGTTTTTATAGTTGCTAAGTCAAATTTCATAACAAACAGAGATAATTAAACATTTTATGAATTTCGAAACCTAAATTAATAAAATAAACGATCTAGTGAAAGTATGTAGCAGCATTCTTTTTTTGTTGTTGTTGTTGTTTTTAACATAAAGTATGAGAAAGCTTTATTGCATAATTCGCTAGCTCCTTTTCATACTGCATCAATCTCCTTTTGATATATTTATAGATACTTTTCCCCTTTTACATATCCAAAGATGATAAGCACTCGTGTGGTCGATATCTCATGTCTCTTCTTTCTTTATAAAATCGATTCTTGGTAGGTTCTAGCTTTAGGGTCAGGGTGGCTATAAAAGCCTACCATTGTTGAAGCGTGCGTGCATGCTTTGGTGAAGGATAAAGTGAGTGAGCTTGCTTCTCACTGTTTTTGCATATTTTATTCAATTTTTTTTATTTGTGTCTATACATGTTTCCAACTGCACTTCAACCGTTTATATTTTTGGGACAAAATTGAAAATTGTACCGTGTATTATTAAAAAAATGTTAGAGCAATCCTACATATATATTCAATGCGGCAATGAGGCTAACGAGTAAAGAAGACCCTTCACTTCACTCCACCGGCTCATTGAGTTTTGACTTAATGAGCATCGGCTATGTAGTTGTGGTCCAAACATAATGAGTCTGCTGAGGTTGGTTCATTGTCTAAATTTGGACCCTTTCTGTTTCAACTACTAGTTCAAGCAGTAAAGTAATATTTAAATTCAGTTAGTTCAACCGGCCATACAAATATAATATATCTTTTTCATGATACCTTTCGACAATATTAGTGATTTACACGTTATGTATCTTCAACAATTTAAGCTTGACCTCTCTCCAATCCCTACTTTGTTTCTACTCAAATCATATCTCGTTACTGATCTTATCATAGATTCCAAATTCTTATAGCTTGATCAAGATGAGCAAGTGTAAAATTACAGTAGACAGCTTTAGGTATGGTTTAGTACTACTGTTAATTAAGCATGCTGTCTATTGCTGCTAAGTAGATAGTTTATTGGGCCGCCGTAAGAAGCTAAACTGGACCAAAAACAATCCCAAAATAAGCCAAATCCATATCGTTTGCTAAAATCTAAAAACAGTATCTTTAATCTCGAAAGGACATTATATAGAGATGATGATGATGTTACAACACTTAAGGTCGTTTAGCTACATCAACCCACTAGTTTTTTTTTTCTTTCATTTACATAAAGTCATCATAAAAGCTATTTCGTATCAGACTTTATACTCATTAAAATACCCTTATTCTAATAATAAAAAGAAGAATTTCCAAAATTTTCAGGTATTTAAACCATTTATGCAATACCAACTTGTGTTGCTTCGTTATTTCCAGGTACACAATATTACATAATTTAATATAAAAAAATATCTAAAGGTCATTATCATGAATTGGGCCGGCCCAAATCACTGAGTCGGCAACACTCTCTCTCTTCCACTCCCTTTATAACTAATCTTCAACTAACCTTTCTCTCTCCCCTCCTTAACTTTTTCACCCAAAATCTTCCGCTTAATTACCAAAAAACCAGCCATTGATCGTAAAACCTTTCCTCCACCGCACACCCCCTCGCCGGGGGTAGTGCGTCGCCTCCACGCGCCTCCGTCTTCTTCTACTTCTCTTTTAAAACAACACTCCTGGTCTCCAGATCTAATCCGCGAAGAAGCTTGGTCAAAGCGCCAAGATGATTCCCGCCACCGTCATCGCCGCCGAGGAAAGAGCTTGACCGACGAAGACCTCGACGAGCTCAAAGCTAGTTTCGAGCTCGGATTCGGATTCGGATCTCCTAAAATCGCGGATCCGAGACTTTCCAACACGCTTCCCGCGTTGGAACTCTACTTCGCCGTTCAGAAAAGCTACAACGACGCCGTCTCAAACAAGTCGTCTTCGTCACTCTCCTCCGACGGCGATACCAGTCGTCACAACTCCGTATACCGAACCAGTACGTATAAATCTATACATACAACAACAAATATATACACACACAATACAATGATTATAAATATAAAATTTTGTCTGAAATAGGCGATGATCCGCAAACGGTGAAGACGAAGCTGAAACAATGGGCGAGAGTGGTGGCGTGCACTGTGAACCAATCACCTCCGAGATGATAATTATAACGGCGTTAATTAAAGCGTCTCTGTTAAACGTGGTGAGGATAAAGGCTTATTCCGGAACGGGATAGGTAAATTGAAACAGCCAAACAGTCGGTGGAGGTTTCAGTCAGCATTGTAATATATTACACGAAAGCAATAGTAAAATACCAATGAAAGATGTATGTTACTTGAACCCAAACTTGTTTATAGATTACATTATTGTTTATTGTATAATGATGATGATGCATGATTTGATTGATGCATAGTTTTGTTTATTATATACAAACAGAGCTCAATTTGCAAAAAGTATATTCTTTAGATTCTGTTGTCTTGACTTTTGTCAGGCATGGTCATGGCCATGGGCGAGTACGTGGTGGTGGCTTCATAAAAATAATTTAAAATAAAGTTACGTGATTTTGCGTATATTGATTAGTTCCGAATTAAACTTATGACTGACATGAATACCAATTGAAGTAGATATATCTTTCCAATCACAAAAACTCGTCATCATCTTCAACATTGGTATATAACAAGTTAATCCAAGTTAATCCATGTTCGAAAATTACCAAGATCAACTGGTTTTTTTTTTTTTTGTCGTCTGAAATTTTATTAATCCTTGTGGTGGAACCAAAGGTGAAATACAACGCCCAAAAGAGGGAAACATAAGCCGGCGGACGATAAATATGTCCCCAGAGTCATTAAGCCCTATGAAAGGGAGTCTAAAGATAAAAAGATACAAAACAGAAAATTTGCAACCTAAACGAAAGGAATCAAAACCTTAAGCTAAGAACATAAGAAACCGGCCACAAAAACCTTAAGATAAACAATAGAACCAAGAGCACAAAGCACTTCTTCTTCTGAGACAAGTGAGAGAGATTAACCAAGGATGCCCGCGGCCAAACCGAAGATAACAACAACCACCTCCCATCACAAAGAGAGCCAATCTCTCGAAACCAAAGACTTCAAAACCCGACAAGCACATAGCTTTCGGAAGCGACGACGACGTTGGTACGTCAAGGAACGTCGAACTAGAAGCCACCAAACGCGAACAGATCTCAACAAATCTCGAACGCAGGGACAAGGAGCGAGGCCTAACATCTCAAGAATCGTCAATCTCAAAGAGAACGACGAAAAATACGAGAGCTATCTCCCACATCGAACAACAGCAAGAAGAAGATAACTCGACATACTTGGGAGACTACCGTTACAGTCAAACAAAACGAATCTTCTGCTTAGAGAAAGATCGAACACAAAGGCTGAGACGAGGAGACAAGGTGAGAGGAGAGGCGAAGGCTGAGAGAAACTAACAAATCCAACAGCCACACAACACTAACGGCATAGAAACTATGGAAAGAACATGAGCGACAACAAATGCAAGGGCCAAAGTCCTACTTCTGAATTCACAGGACCCAAATGAAATGGCCGCTCCAACCGTTACCTCCAACACACATAATCAGAACTCGAAACAAACCAAAATTCCCAATCGAAGGCAACAAAATCTGCATCCGACACTAGTCACATAAACTTATCTAACGGCGAAGAAGAACGATTAGAATAACAGCTTACCAGAGCAGCACCACAAGAATCCAAGGCTACAAATCCAGAAAAATCCACCTACGAGACCCAACCAAAGCTGGATCTAACAACAGCAGAACTTCCAGTTGCAAAACCACCGGAGGAGGGAGAACGACACAGAGATCGTCGAACAAGCCTCACCATGAAGAACATCTACTTTGCTGAGCAAACTCTCTTCTCATCGCAACACTGAACTAACTGAAACATAAACAACTACAGCAAAGAAAGGAAGAGCAGCAAGGGCCCTCTCACAATCACGGCGAAGAGCGCCGCTAATCGGAGAGGGCGATCAAAAATCTTGAACTGTTGAGGTGATGAGCGGCGGCTAGGGCAACTCCTCGAGAGAGAAAAGGAGTGTTTTAAATTTTTATCTACCTATAGTTATTAAATTCCCGATCAACTGGTTTATAAGAGCCATTATTTTTAAATAAACACTTAAAAACTTTTTTTTTTTTTTTTTGCTTGGAAACTTAAACTTACTATGTTCTTTAGAATCCTTTTAATAAAATTATTTTTACTCAATACACAATAGATATAAATCCACATTTCTATTAAGTCACAGTGATCTGAATGCAATTATTTTTTTGACCGTGAAAACGAATTTTAAGTTAAATTTGTATCCAAGACTAGAGACCTCAAATAAGCAAACTCCAAATGATAAATCTTAATTAATAACAAGTTGATTATATATCTTAAATTCTTAATCATGACAAATCTTTTAAAATTAAAAGAACTAAACAAACACTTTGATTCTTGCGTAGTTGAACAAAGTCCATGTTCTTTTTGTTTATGTCCTAGGAAACGATTATGATGATTTTATTAGTGTAGGATTTAAAACTGGGATGAAGTTTCCAAATATATCAGTGTTAAGTTATGGGCCTTCATTATTAGGCCCATATGGCCCATTCGTTACCGCTTTTTAGTATGAACGCAAAATTGGAAAAGCAGAAACGTAAGATTTTCTTTCTCGACGCGCAAATTGAAATTGCTTTTGCTTCATCGATTGATCTGGAGAATTCATAGCAGAGGAGATGGTTCGTTCGTACCTTTGATTCTTTGTCTTTTCTTTTATGTGTAGATATTTATCACTTTACTGGGATCTATAGATTACAGTTTTGTATTTGATATTGGCTTTTTAAGATCTGATTTGTAAATCTTTGGAATCAAACGATTGTTAGAATGTAGAAATTAAGGGTTCTATGATTGAAGATTTTAGGGCCAAAATATTGATCTGTTTTATTTCTTACACTTGGTTAGATTTCGATGAGAAACCCCTGTCGTGTCTTAAGCTGAGAATTTAGTTTTTAGTTATCTGAGCTCGGCCTTGTGTTGTTAGTATGTTGAAAAAAGAATCAGAGATTTTAATATTTTGAATTTGATGTTACTACTGCAGTCGAGCTTGTACAGAGGTGTTTCAAGGAAAGAGAAACCGAGACGTCATCATGGGTTGACGACGCAGAAGAGGCAAGAGATTAAGGAAGCTTTTGAGCTGTTTGACACTGATGGATCTGGCACCATTGATGCTAAAGAGCTTAATGTTGCTATGAGGTAACCTAGAGTTTGCATGTTTCTCTTTGTTTTATAATGATTTTGGTTTTTATGAGATTTTTTTAGGAATTGATTCTTGAATTTACTACGTTTGATTAGGGCGCTTGGTTTTGAAATGACGGAAGAGGTATTATTATTTTTGGGTTTTCGATTAAGATTTTGTTGTTTCTTTTTTCTTACGATTCTTATACGAACTCTGATGTGTTGGTTTTGAAGCAAATCAACCAAATGATAGCTGATGTGGACAAAGATGGAAGTGGAGCCATAGATTTTGATGAGTTTGTTCATATGATGACTGCTAAGATTGGTGAACGAGACACAAAAGAAGAGCTCACAAAAGCATTCCAGATCATTGATCTTGACAAAAATGTACGTATGGTACAATCTTAATTACTTCTTTTGAAGATTGCAATCTTAATTTCTCTGGACATTATTAACCTTTTTCCCTCCTAATGTTCAGGGGAAAATATCTCCAGATGATATCAAACGCATGGCAAAGGACTTGGGTGAAAATTTCACTGATGCTGAGATACGAGAAATGGTTGAAGAAGCTGACCGAGATCGTAAGTTTCCTAACCTTTGTTTCCTCTTTCTCTTGTGCAGTGCTTGGTTTGAGTGAGAAGATAAATGATCTCACTACATAACTCCAAAACTGCAGATGATGGTGAAGTTAACATGGATGAATTCATGAGGATGATGAGGAGAACAACTTATGGTGGTAACTAGAAAGGTTGTTGTTCTCAACAATATTGATGAGCTCTGTTATACTTCTTTAACTGAGGAGGCCTGAAATTCTCTGTAATATTTCTGAAGATATCAGCTTTTTTTTCTTTCTTTTTATCTATAGCTTTTCTTAATGGCAAGTCTTGGTCTATCTTTGTATCATTGTAAGATGTATAATAGATACATTTGAATTGATGAGGCAATGAGTCTACTGCAAAAACTTTAGGAGCTCGTATTGGTTACTTGATAAGTCCTCAAGATTGGAACCTTTGCGCATATCATCTTTGATGGACTATAATGGATTCAACCAATATAAAACATAAAAGTAAATAATTCAATAAGAGTAACTAATTTCAATAAGATAAGATAATGTTGACAACAGATACATTGGAGCCGTGAATTGGGTATTCTACACCGAAAACCTCACGGCAATATTTTACCAACATCATACCAAAGTCCCCATATAAAGAAACCCCCCAAACGAGTAAAGAAAGAAGAAATCTAATTATCTAACGAGGATTAAAAAAAACAAAAAAAACTACTGTAAGTATGGGAAAATTGATTTTTTTGAAAATCCAGATCTTCTTATGAAGCCAAAGCTGGTTTGGTTATTGGAAAGAGTTTATATATCTGAAAAGACCTGGATAGTGAAGAATCATCAAATCGAGGGGGCACTGGTGCTGGTAGAGGAAGCAGAGGCGTTGCTATTACCAGTCTGCTTAGCCACATAGATCTGCTTGACTTTTGGGTTGTTCGGAAAACCTCTCTCTCTTGCCAAGGGTTGGTTTCTGCCATGGAAGCCTGACCTCCGGTTGTGCTGCTGCTGGTGCTGGTTCTGGTGTTGATGTTGGTGTTGGTGTTGGTGACTGCTAGACCCACCACCATGCTGAGACGGCAAGTTCTTCCCCTGGGAACCTTGTTGTTGTTGTTGTGGTGGTGGTGACTTGAAGCCAGGACCATTTGGATTCTGAGTGTTGTTGCTGTTGGGATCAGACAAGGTGGTGGTGGCCTTTGGAGGTGGAGCACAAGTGGTGGAACTGTAAGCGTTTGAGGAGTCCACCATAGCATCTGCAGCTGTGGATGCTTGCATGTTGGGATATCTATTAAGAGGAGGAGGAGGAAGCATGTTGTTGTTAAACTGAGGTGCTGGAAGATTGGAGCCATCTGCTGCTTCCTGCTGTTTCTGCATTTGCATTGTTGGAGGTCCAGAAAATGGCATGTAAGGCCACCGTGCTCGAACAGGCATCTCCTGAGAAGTAGACTGACCACACCATGAAAATAAATATGAAGTCCATGGATTTTATGCTACTTAGCATTGTTGGAAATCAGAATGATGGGATCAAATACCTGGAAAGGGGATGGGTCAAACATTGGCATGGGGAGGTGCTGAAGTGACGCAGGCACAATGTTGCATTGCATAGAGGCCACATTTGGATTGTTTACATCACCATCTCCTCCAACCGGAGAAGAAGACACGATTGGGTTGTGTTTCCAATCTGGTTGTTTTCCAGATGGGATGTAAGTTGTGCCCATGAAACTCAATCCTCCAAATTGCCCAACAGGTGCAAAGTGGTTATAAACGAACATGTGTGGAGGGCCCTGAACGCCAGGAATAGTACCGGGTGGGGTTAGGAAAGGACCCGTGAAACCGGCAGGAGGAGCATAGAACGAATCTACCCCAGAATGACTCTGCTGCTGCCAGGTCGTAGGTGGACCAGAAACTGTTCCTGGACCTTTCTGGGACTGTGATTGGTTTGATCCTGCATCATGGTGCGGGCCAAAAGCAAAGATGGGTCCTCTTAACATGGGGTTCACATCATAGAAAGGGTAATGGGGAGGGCCTGGAGGGAAGTGAGTGATCATTTGGTTTGAGTTGTGTGGACTTGGTATTGGTGGCCACAGAGAGACTGGGGTGTCCACTGAAAGATCTGCAGGGAGAGAAACAATGAGAGACTCTTCAGCTTTTGATCGACTAGGCTGTCCACCAACAGTACCTGTCAAAGCGAAAGAAATGGCTTCAGACAATAAATAACCATTTGGGAATATGCATAAACCCAACAGAAAGTAAATATTACCACTTGCTGCCTCATCATCTATCTCTGTTCCTCCGTAAATTTTGGTGTCATCAGGTAATACAGGGACAGTTCTCAAGACATTTCCACCAGTTTCATCATTAGTTATGGCTGCAACAGCAATAGCTGAAGCAGCTGCTTCGGCTTCTGCTTCACAAATCTCCATGCCAGTGGATGATGGATTGCGATGTTTATTATCTTTTTCAAAATATAAAGAGCTATCATTCTCCGTACGTCCACCACACGGAGGGATAACAGTGGAAGATGTAACTGCACCTAATAGAGAAGAAAAGTTGCATCATTTACATGCAAAGACTAGTCACTTCAAAGTGACAATCGAGGTGACTAGGCCATCAGCTCACCAAATTGAATCTTGCCTTCGGCAAGCAATGAATTTATTGGACTCGTGCTGCTTGAAAAAGTATAGTTCTTTGGCACAACAGATGTTGATGTCGAATTTGGCTCACTAATTCGGTTGGCACCATTTTCAACAGAAACACATGAAATAAGAGAGACGGGTTTCATAGCTTCATCAAGCTGACTCTGGGTAAGGGCCATAACCTACAAGGTAAAACAAAAGGCATCAGAAATTAGCAAAGGCGTAATCCCTGACTAGTAGAGCATGAGTCAAAAACTATATTGATTTCAATTTACTATGACTTTCATCGTAACAACTTTTTACTCTTCATGTTTTCAGTAACCAATTCTATCAATTCATATAAAGAAAGTATGAGATGCCGCATGGAACATAAACGTCTTAGAAGACATGGGAAAGCCAAGAAAGAATTTTGCAAAAACATTCCTTTGTTGGAAGTCAGTTTCGGATTATTTCAGAAACATGAACCCAAGTTCGTGAAACCTTGAACAATATATACTCACCGGCTGATAGGTGAGTTGGTTTCCCCAAGTCCCCACAGATGTATGACTGTTATCCAGCACCTTTTTGTTATTGAATACTAAACCTGACGCTGGATTCTGATCATTTTTGGGTATAACTGGAAGAGCACTACTTGCCTGAGTGGACCTACAAAATGAAGTAGAAAGTTAAAAACATAAACAGAGGGGAGCTATCTATGCAGAAACACTTAAAGCATTTCAATTGATCAAATAGAGGAAGTACTTTTTGCTCCCAGATTTTTCATCAGCATGGGAATCTGGTTTAGGGGAAGGTGTGCCAATTGGCGCTAACGTTTGTCTGTTGGAGACGGCATTAAATTGCTTATTGTTTGTAACTCGGCTAGCTGGTGTGTTTGACCTGGCTGCAGTAGTACTGTTCTGGAAAGTGGAACGAGGTTTCCGGGATGCCTGCAAGAAAACGAATTCACTTTTAGTAAGAACTATTTCAGACTTTGTAAAAATTCACAAGTAGAACACTAGAGGTTTTAGAATGCATCAGAACCTTGGATGCCTGAGACTTCTCCTTGATTTCCTTTTCTCTCTGTTCACGGCGATCATTAAGCATTTGCCTTTTTGATCTTACCTCAATAAAATCATCATCGTCACTAGGTGCTTCAATGCCATGTTGCTCAAAGACACGAACAATTCCACTCTGCAAAGGTGTATCAATTTCCTTTTCAGATATCATATTCCTTTCAAGGTTTGCTTGTCCAGAATTTGGACTGAGCGGATTCTTCACAACAGCATCTTTCCCAAGTCTATTTTCATATGAACCCCCACTTATTGTTTCCTGCATAGCATTCAAACCTGACACTGAGCTATCTAAGGCTTGCTTCTGGGACTTGTTGGACACAACATATTTTCTACTCCCATTTTTTGTAGAATTTTGTGCCCTTCCATTGCCATTTCGATTCTCCTCAGAAGATGGCCAGTTCGATTCTCGAACTCTAAATTCAACCCTCTGACGCCGATATCTTCTATTACCACCAGAATCTACCCGAGAAACTTCAGCAGTACTTGATGAGCGCAAGCCAGAATTTCTAACTGCATTGGTGTCAGTTTGGACTTGGTATCCTGATTGTCTTTCAACAAAATTTGATTTTCCATGACTCATCTTTCGAGAAGGTAACTGCGACTTAGCAGAAAACTCTGGTTGCTTTTGAGGTGACACAGCAGCCTCAATGATCGCTCCCGCTGGAGACATAGTAGCATTCTTCAGTGTGCCCCCATCAGAAGCATTTGTCGGTCTTCTAAGAACACTAAGCTGAGGGTTTGAGACAGAGGTTGCTGCATTTCTAGCAATCAGGTTACCCGAATTTCCTTGACCAACCTGAACAGTCGCCGAGGATCCAGGATTCTGATTCAAAGCATAAGGTGATAAACCATTCGCTTGTACAACTGAATGATGTGGTGGTGGCAGCACCCCTTGGGATATTGGGGATGTATATCGTAATTGACCAAACTGAATGATAGGAGACTGGGGCTGTTGGATATGGGTAAGCGAGGAACCAAATTGGGGATGAAGAGGAAGAGGCATTTGGATAGAACCAATCTGAATCGCAGGGAAAGGAGAAGGTATCAAAGAAGGACCAGAAAACAAACCAAACTGAAACTTGACAGGCTCCTCCATCTGTGCTGAAGTAGTAGATACAGGAGGAATAGCTGTCTGAAGAGATGATGGATGCAGACTAGTGCTGTGAGGTGGTACGACAGGATGTGTAGAAACTGTAGAGTTACTCGTGGAGTCTACTTTACTGGCCACCTCAAATGACTGCCGACCATTATTTGGGTGAATTGGAAAGTTCTGCATCATGGTTTCAGCACCCTGGAAGTTCCTAGACACATTATGCATGCTCAACGGATCAGAAACTTCAACAGGTTGGGCGTCTTGTTCACCACAGCTTGTCCCAATAGAAGGTCTTTTATCATCTAAAGAATCGACAGTATGCTGAGTAAGAGGAAATGTAGCTTCAGAGTTCTGTTGACATTTTTCAAAGTCATCGCTGGGTATTTCAACCTCCACTCCTTCATTAAAGCCTAATACTAGATTAGAATCCTTATCCTCGAGATGCATTTCTTCTAACTCTTGAGTGAGATCTATGTTCTCATCAACACCATGTATTTTATCCTCCTCCTGGTAGCCATCTTCATCTTCATCATATTCTTCTTGTTCCTGCAACTGTTCATTATTTCCAAGTGTCCACTCTTCATTATCCCAACAAGACACAGAGCCTGTAGCAATCATCAAACTATCCTTTCCAGTATCACTAGAAATAATTGGTGCTCCCCTGTTCTCTAGTAAACCAGCATCTTCTCCCTTTCTGGAAGTAGCTAAGACAGATAGATCTGCTGATTCATCCAGATCATCATGAGAGAGATGAACAGGGGAATCAGGTGGGCTAGTAACAGAGAGTGAAGACTGAGAGTCACATCTTCCAGTCAGCTTGCTATCAAACTGATGATGTTCATCGATACTTCTTCCGGGCAGCACATGATGATCTTGAAGATCCCCTATATAATTGGCTAGAACGGTCGAATTAGTTCTACCTGTATGGCTGTAATTAATCCCTCCAACGGAAGTTGAGGGACCAGGATGCTCACTCTCACCACTTCTAAAGGACGGCTTCTGCCTAATCTCCTGAGGAGGGGGAAGAACACGTGGCTGCCTTACTGAATACCTTGGTCTTCCAAAAGGGTAATAGTCATCCCCCTCTGGATTCTGATACAACTTTTCAGGATAAGTAGGATATGAACCATGGTGGCGTGCACGGCCCTGGTTTTGTCCCCATCCGGGATCACCATATTGCTCTCCAAAACTTTCACAAGATTCAGTTTCCATCCCATAATTCTTAGCATGGTTCCTTCCATCCCCAGGAATTCTCCAACTCTGATCGATTGAATGCTCTGGGAATCCTGGTTTGAAGTAGGAAGGGGCACTGAGATATCCAGTTGTACCAAAGAACTCTTCCTGTGGGCTATTTGGAACATTCTCTATATTTTGTTGAATAAACCTCGAATTGCTTCCACTTTCAATATCTTCCTTTCTCCACGTAGGCTTTTGTCTATCAGGGAATCCAAAAGAGCCGTCTCTAGAAAATTGAGACGCGGCATTGTTCTCAAAAGATCTATTGGGTACTGGTAGATCTGAAGATGATGACGTAGTAATTCTATCCACCATTCTTTCACTGTCTTCCCAATCAACAACATCTGCAGACTCTTTTTCTTTAACAATATCTAAGAATTTATCCTCTGAAACGGTTGAAGAGCTGCTGCAACCTTTGGCAGCTTCAGCCTGCCTCCTGGATATCTTTTCTTCCAACTCTAGAAGCTTTTGCTTAGCAGCCTGCTTCCTTCTTTCTTCCTCCATGAGCAACCTATGTTTCTCCTCTTCTTTTGACTTTCTCAACTCTTCTGCCCTCCTTGCAGCCTCTAATTTCTCCTGCTCGTTTCTGAAAGCAGCTTCTCTAGCCTCTTCTTCTAATCTTCTTAGCCGCTCATCTTGTTCGCGGGCCAGCCGCAGTCTCTCTTCTTCTTCGGTTCGAGCTAGTTCTACCACCCTTTCCTGTTCCTCAATGATCCGCCGGCGTTCCTCTTCCTGCATCTTTTGAACTCGTTCAAGTTCAGCCTCAAATGACTCCCTGACAGGATCATGAAACTCTGTTTGCTTTAAAGCCTCTTTCTTCTTCTTAGCAACACCAAGTACTGGGAATGGATCATGGACATCAAAACCAGAGTCACCAAAGTCTTTCATAAAAGGATCTTCCACATGAGGTTTGTCACTCTTGAAGAAGGGACGACTATCCCTGCAAGAAGTTAATATAGAAAACATCAATTAAGGAAATCTTGTCACAAGAAGTAAGCGAACCTATTAAAGCAGAGTCATACTGGAAAGAGTTGGTTCCATACCTATTCTGATTAAAAGTTCCCCTGTTGCTGTAGCTATCCATATTATTATTCCATGGCTGCCTTCCTCCATGCTGATATGGAGCCTCTCTAGCTCCAGTATTATTCCAAACATTTTCCCTTGATGATGACAAGACGTAATTACTTTTCTTAGCAGCTTCTCTGCCCCTACTAGACGGCCTTGCTCCATAAATGTTATTGTTATTATTATTTGCACCTTCATTTTGTAGTGGTACGGAGACTCTCCAAGCATTGGTATCCTTTCCCCCTCCACTCACTGGTCTTACTTGAGTCAAAGAGGACTTTGCAGTTTCATTTTCACGCTGTCCTGATTTGTCAAAAAGATTAGATGTAGCATGCTTCTGGGGCAGGACATGAGTCCTCGGAAGATCAAAACCCCTATCCCAAAATGGTTCATTCTTTGAATAGCCATGATCTCTGTCCCGATCTCTTAAGCCATGACTAGTGTCACGCTCATCATCAGCCCAATCAGAGCGTGGTGCCAAACGAACAAGAGGCAGTGGCCCTGGAAAATAATCCCTTTTCCTCACTTGTTCAGATGAATGTAACCCGTCTGAGAAACTAGAACTCTCACTGAGCTCATTACCGAGCCGGCTACGCACAGACTGGTTTTGAGGCCTCATATCTACAAGTGAACTGCCCATACCAGAGACACCTCTAGGCTCTTTTGAAGACTCTTCGCCTGGACCTTGCTTCTGTTTCTGATTTAAGCTCTCTTTCTGTTTCTGCCCAGATACAGAAGCTGAAGGCAGAGACGCCTTAAGGGACGGAAAATCTTCACCCCTCAAAGTTGCTACTTTCTCTACATGATGAAACGCTCGTTCCATAGGTTCAGCTGCACCAACACGAGAAGCAAGGGACATATTCAACCCATTACTCCCCCTGGTAACACCTTCAGCAGTATGGTTGGCAATATCACCATCAGCAGCTGTAGTGGCAGGCTTACTCCATCCGATACCAGATGAAGCAGGTCTTGTTCCACTGCCAGTGATTCCTCCACCAGAATGAAAGCTCGAACCAGATGAATCAACTCGCTCATGCTCCTTACGGAGTGAAGGAAGGTTCAAGGGGGGTGGAACAGATAGCTTCGGCCCAGCATTCTGCGAGCTTCTGGGCCGTGAAAGGACCACCATACTTCCTCCACCACCTCCACCACCGCCATAGCCACCACCTCCTCTCCCTCTGTTCGCCCCATAACCTCCAGATTGATTATACTGATGATGAGATTGATACCCATAAGACTTATTCAGATTCACAGACGCATACTTGTTTCCATCTCCATGATTAGCCATATCCCGCTTCCGCCGATCACTGAACATCGCCAACGCATCAAACCCTAAACCTGGATCTGGTTCTCCCCAGTCAAATTCGTCCGCAGTCTATTGGTTCAGATCTACTACAGTGACGAATTGATCAAAATTGGAAATCAATCGAAGAATCTCTCCCCTGATTCAAAAACACCAAAATCAAAACAATCAATTTCAGATTCGATCCTTTGTGATAAACCAGAGCGTAGAACAGACGCAGAGCTAGGTTGAAGATAAACAATCAAAGTGATGGAAATCGACGAATTAGGGTTTCGTTTCCCCTTTTTAAAACAGCTCGAAACGGCGGCCGTAAGATTACCTCCGGCGGTGGTGGGCGTATGATAACTACGACGGTGGCTAAAGTGCGCTGATGTCAGACGACGAAGCGCGAGGGAACGAATCGTCGGAAAAAGGAAAGCCCTACCCCTACTCACTGCCTCTTTGTCGGAGATAAAAACCAAAAAACCAAAAAAAATTAAAAAAATTAAATACGAAAAAAAAAAAAAAAACCAAAGCTGAGGCACGAGAGATAAACCAGGACAATTTTGACAAAAAAAAAAAAAAAAAAAACCAGGACAAGCTTTACTCTTTTTATGTTTTTGACCTCGTATTAAACAATCATCTCTTTATTATCCCATGATTCTCAATTCGATAGAAATTTACCCATTCCTCTGCTTTACAATGATATGCTACTTTCGTTTATTAATAACACGATCGACTTGGTTCTTCTTCAAACATGTAAAAACTTTTGAATTAGAAGAAACAAAAAAGACCTTAGTTAGTTTCTTACAAATTTATCAAAACCCTTTACAAGGAAAAAATAAAAAACCCTAGGTTTATACTCTTCAATTGATGATGAACAAGTCTTCGTAGTGAAAATCTCTTCCATCATTGAACTTTGTTTTGGAGAATGCCCTTCCAGTGATCGATGACGGAATGAGACTCGGAGCGGATTTTAGGGTTACCATTCTTACAGAGGAAGAGAATAGTGCGAAAGCCGTTGGACTTGGTGATAAGACGAGCGTTTAGAGGTATGCTTCGCAGATGTCTAAGGATCTCAACGCACTGTATGGCTTCGGGAGAGGCGATGTAAAACCCTTTGTCTCTTGCAACATGAGCGGCTTTTGTGGCTGCACTAATCAATTCTTCAAGTTCCTTCGTTCTTATCATCCTCTTTTTTCTGCTTCTTCTCTTCTCATGATGGTCCTTCACACATGGTGGTGGGAGGTCTTCGAAATCAGCCATTGTTTGAGAGTAAAACACAAACGCAAAAAAAAAAAAAAATACGTACTGAAGAAACTAAAGAGAGAAAGAGGGAGACTAATGAAATAACGTGGGAGATGAGACTCCTCGTTGATTATATAGAGAAAAGTTTTTCCATATTTGAGATGGATTTGTATAAGGAAAATTAACTTTTTAAAAAAATTATTGTTTTGATAGACATGTGTTTGCTTGCGGGCCAAGTTTAAGACTCCATTCAAATACTGGCCCATATATCAATCGTCCAATTTTGAATCGCGTAATAGAGTGTTCTGAAGCAGGACAGTGAAACAGAGTTTTGTTTATGACTTCAACGGTTCGACCCATTTGTCGTTAAGACAACTAAAACAGATCCCTGAAAAACACAGTTGTGCAATGGTGATTGATGCAGAGAAGAAGAAAAACGTAAGGAGCTTTTATTACTTTCTATTTGATGTAATGTAATGGTTCTACTGTAGAAGATTATTTACAGAGGAAGTGGTTATTGTTCACTGCTTTTCTCAAGGAAACTTAACAAAAACCCACTCACAATCCGGCGAGCTATTGGATTAGGAATTTGTCGGCACAAACGTCCGTCGATGTAAGCAACGATACCTGAAGCCACAAAATTCCCAACACCAGTTCTCCACATAAACTTCACTTTCTTCTTCTTCTGGTCATTCATTACCGGTACAATTGCAGTACTGGAACCAGTGTCACTACTCTCCGCATCTGATTCTTCCTTCTTTGGCCTAAGACCTGTAATGACCTTTGTGGCATGCTGTTTCAGTATGCGAATTGCAAAGCTGACGAATAGATGTTCACACAATGTTACCAGCGTTGGTCCGATCTTCCATTCCTGATCACATTGAGATATATCAGGGTCCATCAAAGTCAAACACACAGAGCATATGCTAACGGAATGGAATTATTATCAACCAAACACCCCCAAGCCAAATTTGTGCTTATGTAGAGAAAAGGGACTTGAATAAACCTTGTCTCCATGGAGACGGCGACGAGGACGAGAGCTTGAGGGATCTCCTTTGAGTAATCCCCTGCTTTCGAGAAAATCTTTAACACGGTCTATCATCTCATCTATGAGAGAATTGCTTGGTGGTAGGTTTTTCAGGAAAACCTATAAGAAAACATGTTTGGCTGTCAGGGAAATATGAGGTTCATGATTTCTGGTTGGTATGAATCTGTCTTTTAGATAAATCATGATACTGTTTACATCCTTTTCTTGGAATTGCGAAGAAAATCTAAGCTCGAGAAACATTGTTTTGGCAATTTGTTTACCTGATCGTCAATGACTTTGACTCTGAGATACTCTTGTCTATACATTGTATCCAACATAGCTTGAAGGTATCCTTCAATGTATAACTGCAAGGAGTTTATATAAGCATACAGAACTAAATCTTGCAATTATCTGTCACAATGATTCTAAAAATTGAAGAAATTAGTAGATAGGACTGGAAGCTTATATATATATATATATATCCTAGCCTTTTTACACGATAAGGAAGCCATGACATCCACTCCATTATATAGTGAAAAACTCAGAGGGATGTCAAAATTTAAAAAGCTCTATGTGTCAGAGGAATTCTAAGTTTCTCTTCTCTACTCAAATGAATATATTTAATTTGAAAGTACAAGAAAGGGCAGGAGATATCACCTCATCAATACCGGGATTACGATCAAGCTTAATTGTTCGATCAGGTCCACCTTCCATCAAAGCTGTTCCTATCACTGAAGGTTCCATCGCTAGTTTAAGGATTCCGTGGTGGAAACCGCTGACCTGGCAGAAGAGAGAGATGATTTTTGAAAAAAAACATTGTGGTAATGGAAATTTCAGCCTAGCGGGCCATAAGGAGATGAGTCCTCACCAGTCCGTCAACACCTTTCATTTCTGCACCTCTCAGAACAGAGTCGGAGATTTCAGTGAGAGCAACGAAGATTACATTGGATCCAGCTGTTCTTAGCTGCAATGGTATTTGCATAAGGGGTTGAATTTGAAAAACTAGAAAATTGACTAGCGATATACTATAAGTTACTTACAGTTTTCCCAAGATCACCAAAGTAACGTCTTGTCCCTGACAGTCCTTTGTTGTCAATAAATTTACTGAGGAGTTTGAAAGTGCCTACAACAGATATAAGCAAATTAAATTCCCAACTCAATTGAGAATTGATCCCTATAGAAGCCAAAAATCTAAGTAATGATACAACACATGCACATCGCTTACCCACTGTCAAACCAGGGACATTGACCAAGCCTCGAGAAGGATCAAAAAACGCATCAAGAGAGGACGATGCAAAATCATCAAACATGGATGCAAAAGCTGGTGGAAGCAACGGACTGCCCTTTGCAATGTAGATTGCTCTCATTGCATACCTATGGAGAAATTATACAAGTTAATAAGATCCAGAATCAAAGGACAGCTTACCTAGGAACTTCTCACATAGACGCAAAAGACGGTACCATGAGTAATGTTTTACACATCGGAGAAGTAGTTCGCGAACTGTTATCAAAGCATGAGTGACCAATACACCATTTAGCTCTACAACCATATTTTTAATCTCTGGAACCTACAGAAAACAAAGTACCACCTAAGCATTAGCTCATAAAAAGTTATGTGCATGTATATATACGAAAAACAGGAAAATTATGAAAATAAAACGAACTTCCTGATGTCCATACCTTAACAACACTATGCAGCAATGACCTCAGAGTTTCTTGAGCTGAATTATAGCTCGAATATGAACTCCCAGGAAGAAAATTAGCAGTAATCTAATTGAAAAGAAGAGAAATAAAGGTATTTTAAACACAACCTAGAGTGGAAAATGAAAAAGAAGGCAACTAGTGCAAATATTAGAGCAACCTTTATTGGGTGAATTTCAAAATGATCAAAATAGTATTGGCTACTTTGCGTATTTGTACTGAGAGATGATCTCCAAAATGCCACAACTCTCATTAAAGTCTCTTCGTCTAGGTTCAAATTGACTGGCTGCAACATAAGACAGTAAGAATATTATAGCCAGCAGCATAAGCGGGCATAATTGCCAATACAATCAATACATGAAGACTCAGAAGTTGACTATCTCTGTCAAAATTCTCTAGTCATTATTTTACAGTGTGAGAAGAAAAGGGTATGGAGATTTTAAAAAAGGATGACACAGTAAACTGCTTGAAACCTGTAACACTATTGAGGAGTGCTTGACTTGTGTGACACTGGAACCACTTGATACTAGAATGAATACACATTTGAATAGACAATCATTTGCGTCACTTGAACTTGATTGATGCTGACGAAGCATGGCTGCAAAGGGTGCCCCTTCCCATTTGTAATCAATATTCAGAGCCTGCAGTATCCAAAGACAAAATTCCTGTCTTATTTCTACAACCAGAAAGCCAACCAAACCTGTTGCACCTCATAAAAGTATACCTCTATACATAATTGGTTAAATTTTTGTTGGTCTGTGAACATGGAATGTAGACCAACATTGTCAAGTCTTGCCACTAGGATCGGAGAATAAGACATGGCAGTTTTCTCCTCTGCATTCTACATAAATATTTTAACACAAAATCAAGTCTAGAAGGGAAAGTAAGTTTTAGGTTGATGGAAACAAATGCAAGATACAATACAGATATGATGGTGCAAACGAGAGAAGTACAACACAGACTTACTTGCTTCACTTTTTCAAGTAAGTGAATTCCTAAATGGGTTAATCGGAATTGAATTTTCAAACGAGAATGAAATAGTGAGTCTCCTTTTAGGCTTTCTGAAACTTCACAAATGCGAATGACTCGAGTCAGACCATCTGCATAGACTTCATATCCAACCTTTACCATCGGTATGCTACTCAATTCCTCGTCGGCTGCTTTATGGTTTTTGGTCTTCTTTTTCATCATTAAGTGTGAGGCTATGCCTCTGTGTTGAGTTGCCTTGAAAAGGGGTTTCCATGGACGGACCTTATCTAAGCTGACTTCGCGCAGAGGTATCATTCCTGCAAAAATAAAGTTCCAGCTTTTTGGTCAATTAGATACTTATGAGTGCTCAGTAAATTGATAACATGGAATAAACTGTCGAATTCTGTTGTTGCTAGTAGATCTAAAAGGTTGATGCTTTTTAGGCAGGAACATTGTGGGAAGCCAACTATTACCATCTACTATAACTACAAGCTTGTGAGGAAGAGTCATATCATCCCATGCATAATCAGCCCCACTTCTAGGTCCAAGTACTTCAATCTCTGATGAATCCTGTGATTAACAAGCAACAAGCAGTGAATGATGCACAAATTTTCAGAAACACATATGTAGCAATGACAATATGTAGGAGATGACCAACCTTTTGGTAGTACGTGAGAGATGCAGAATGCAAGAAATTCTCAATTCGATATGGTGGTAGAGAATTTGGTGGTTTTTGGAAGTGGACAGCAAGAGTTGAACCTTCTTCAGTAACATTAACAGATGCAAATTCAATTGCGCCTCTGCCTGCTTCACCTGACTGCTTTCTGAACTTAAGGAAAAAACATCCAATTGAAGTGATGCATAATGGGCCTGACCAATTCCAGTTTGCTTTGTTCGACCTAAACTGGACGAATATCAACGGATTTGCATTGTTACTTCCGTGTTTTCTGATAAAATTTTCGAACAGATTGAGTTCTTTCTTCTCGGTAGTTTCTTCCTGCAATATTAAGGCTGCCCTCTGCTTACTTTTGATGGTGATTATGCCAACAGAGTCATCCTTCTCAGAAAGAAAGAGAAGTGACAGAAAGAAAAGTAAACAAATCATGTTCCTGATAGCAAATAAATATATAAATAAAAAGGGACACAAAACAAACCTGAAAATAGCGTTGGCGGATGCTGATGGTCTCTTCTGATTCATTAATTACAAGATGTCTCGGAACAAAAGTCACGATCCGTGATGGAACAACCATTTTACTTGAGATTGATTTAACTGACAACCCAAACCTTGTTATAAACCGAAACCCAGACTCATCTTTTGTTCCCAAACTAATCTCTGTTAGTCCTGATAAAGCATCCAGATCCAACACTGCTTCAGTTGCCCCATGACCATCAGCCAATATGACACAAACCTTGCGAGATCTGGCCAAACAAGGTGTGTATAATTTATAAAATAGATAGAGGATGAAAATAACTATGTATCGAGCACCTATAGCATACCTTAAAAACCACGACCCCTGTGTCTTTGGGGGCAAATACAATCCAAACTCAGGGGGGATAACATGATCAAGTTTCTCCATATCTTCCCTGCATTGTTTACTTCAAAAGTAAATAGCCATCATCAACTTTACGGATATTTTGATTTACTTGCCATGTACCTGGACAGAGGCTTTTGATCAGGAGGAAAGAAGAACAAGGTGCATTCTGAGTCGTTTTTAAGAATGTACGATGTGAAAACAGCTGCCTGTGTCAACCAGAAAGATTTTTTATAAGAAAAAGCAACCAGGAAAGAAACAGATTTCTAGATAAAACACGACCTCCAATATGCCTCTTTTCCCTAGAGACAATCTCAAGGAAGCACAGTATTTTCCACCCGAAAAATCGAGATCAACATCCAAACATTCTGCATTATTCTTCTGCTTCTGTAACTTCTTAACCCACTGACCACTATTGACTGGTTTGCAGCTCGCTTGGGAAATAGTGAGTGTAACTCTAAAGTATATCATGTCAGGATTAGCATAGAAATCCATAGTTTTTCCACTCTGTACAGTTGCATGCTTCCCAATGCTGTGTTTCTCCATAGAGGTGAACTGATCTGCGTGCGAGAGTAACATGTAAAGACAGAAATACAGGTCACCCTAAAAACACATAATTTTTCTGCAATTACCAGTTTCTGTCAAAAGAATGGCTGCTTCGGAGGACAAGAAGTTGGACACCTGCACAGTGGGCAAAAGAAAAATTTCCTTCTGCTCTCGCAATGCAATACATGCTTTCTGTTTCTCAAGCACATCAGAGGACGCATCAGGCCGTATGATTGGTACTTCCCTCCGAATGCTATGGATCAGAAAATGCACTTTACCAACACATTGACTTGCGGATGTGACAGAGCAATATGTAGTAGTCAATGAGACCTTCACTGATTCGATAGATAATGCCCTTTTAACTCCATAACTTAATTTATCAAAAATTCCTGTTAAGCGTACTGCCTTGCCTCCTTCAAGCTCTTCTGACCATTCACTTGCCAGTGACTTCTCACCCTCAAACAAAGCTTCCAAAGATTCAGGTCTGAACGAGAGTGAGAAATTACCTGCCATTGAGTTTGCGAAATCAATCAGAATACCATTAAGAACAGTCGCTGTGGCTGATCATCCATGTACGCTAAGAGAAACGACACTATTGATATTACCTCTAGAACTAATGTAGAGAAATACAGGGGGGGTACAGTCTATATCGAAAAAGACAAACAGATGGGAACCTAGTTGATTACATTAACGTGATGAGGGGCCATTTTCAACCTTGCTCGAAAGTTTCAATTTATAAGTATTATAGCAAGAAACCAAAATTCTACTAGCCAAACCTACCAACAGCTAAGGATGTCAATGCCTTCTTCAGGTCTCCTGATAAGCTTATGGCATTAAATGCTGCGACTGAATCATCCACTGAACCCCCAGGCTTCAGAGGTACAGAAGCAAAATCATCCTTCTTCTGTTTAGATCGTTGAAAACGTATCTCCATGGGAAGACTAGTCTCGTTATGAATCCTTATCAAAGGAGAAACTGAGATCGATAAACCATCCTACAGGGTATAACAAATACAAAAGTTAAGGGAAAAGTTGCATTGTCAAGCCCATTGGTTCATATTTGACAATCTTATAAAAAACCTTGAGAATCAGCTATGCATACCTCAAATCCCTTCTTAATATCCACAACAACAAACGGTCCAGGATGACTCCTCGAATCTATAAAACATATATGGAATTCAGAATTGGCTGCAGCATATGCTTATTCAAGTGGAAAACGTATCAGCAAATAGAAGTTCTGAAAAAAATTCAAAGTACCTAGGAGTGATACTATCCTTGTTCTCCAAGCTAGTGTTCTTGCTTCTAACAAAGAAACGCTGATAGAGGAGGTTACAAACTTTCCAGAAGATAGCTGGACTGCAGCAACTGGAGAAGCTTCTGGTTGATGGTTCATTGAATGCCTTTGAAAGACAATACACATTATTAAGGATCTGCCACCTACTGTTATATGCAGATGAACTAGAAAGTAGTGAACGTCTTTCTCCATTCTCAGTTATTCAAACGAGTATTCTTACTTAAGTACTTTTCTTGTGTACCTTATGGGTAAAACAAAGTAGCAATCTACTAATCAAAACATGGGAAACAAAACTATTTCAGCAATCTACTTAATAGAGTGCCAAAGACTGTCAGCATTCATCACTAAGCATAAACACATGCATAAATTAAGACATTAAGGGACCAAGAAGTTACCGAAGAAAAATCGAAGCAGTTTGCTTCCTACCAATTGTGGAAGTCTGTTTCTCATTGAAACAGCAAATAAGGTCGAGGCCGGAGAGGTTTTCTACCTGGAATCCAAATTTTTTCATGTTTCTCTATCGAAGAGGTGTATATCAAAGAAAAAGTATGAAAAATATAAGGCCATTGAACAGTAATCAAGGATTTGATAACCTTGCAACAATTGGAAAGAATAGAGGAGGTTTTCACAGAAAATGGACCAGCAAACTCCAGTTTTCCAAGCACAAAAAGGAGCATATCCAAAGACAGCTCGGTTACAAAGACCTCCAACTGCACATGTGAGGGTAAAATATGTAACAAGTTATGTAGCCCCAAAACTTCATGGAAGATTAAGCAAAATGCTTTGAAGTACCTTTCCAACTCTGCAGTAAATATGGGTAGGCACTTTGTGCATTGTATTTTGAAGCTCCTGAGTCTGAAAAGTTGAACGGTAGAAAGCACTAACTTCAACTGGATGAATAAATTCCCGCCTATTCCACCAGAACGAAAGGAAAAAAATATATAAACAGTTGCTAGATGGAATTTTATATAGGAGAGGAAAATGCATAATCAGGGAAAAGCATACGCATCTTAAGAACCCAGTGAAAGAAAAATCCTCACCACTGGTTTGTCTGAGCATCAAAGTACAGCACCAATATGTTTGATGTACTCATAATCCTGGCTTTAGAAGATAGCATTTGTATACTGAGCTGAGTGATATTGATTGAACCACGAAAAAGGGGAAATTTGTCCCTTGTTTCTGAAAGTTCATGAACAATGGTCAGAGATACGCCATCAATTGTGATGGCAATAGAAGGGGGGAAAGAGTCCATCACAGATTGCGCTTCAGACTCATTGATCTCAGAGGAAACCACAGGTGTAACATTACGAGTCGTCAAACTTTCACGAAACACTTTAAACTTGAATGGATTTCCTGGCTTCCTGACAAATTCTGGAAAACCATCAATAAATGCAACAGCTGAAGCACTCTTCTTGTTAACGAGGTAAAATGTATCTTTGACCATTTTACGGTAGGTTTCCCAGTCAATATCACCCTTATAATTTTCGGATTCGTCAAAAGATGCCCGAAAGAGGGTTGGTGCATTGTCGTAAAGTCCAGAGACATTTACACTATCTGAGCTTGAATGGTAGTTTAACCGTAATGGCTCTCCTTTACTGTTTTTGGCATACAAAGATGTCAAGGAAAACCATAAGGTGGATGAATTCCATCCTTGATGACGATGGTAGCTGATCTGCACATGAATTCAAATTTAGGGGACACCATTTCACTAAAAAGCAGGGTCAAGCAAAAAGGTAGCTGGCCTGATTTTATCCTGAGATAAAATCAAAGAATACTATTTACTCTTTCTCTCTTTTTGTTATTCTAATATTGTACTGTACATACCCTGAAAAGAGCTCTTTCTCCGACAAGAGAATAATGAAGGGTACCAGTTACAACACACTTGTCCCCCCTTTCTTCTACTGTGAAGAACATATGTTGGTTTGTATCTTGAATAGCAACAATGGCTCCTATACACATATAAATTTTTCATTAGAAGAAAAACCACAAGTTTTAAGGATGACTAAAATAGTAATATACCTAACCTACTTACCATCGGGAACTATAGACTCAAAACTTCTTTCAGATTCGCTGTTGGACAGAGAAGGCCTTTCTTCTAAAGAAGCAAGTGTGCTTCCTCCTCCAGGTAATGCAGCAAATGATGAAAGCATAGAAAGTATCATCTGACACAGAAGCACATAATAGCCCAGCAGTCATGACTATTAGCAACTATAGTAAATGTGTACACATTAGGAGAATTTCAAAACAATTTACGTATATGTTCCAAACATGATAACTATACCACAAAAAATGATACCTGCAATTCTGACAGAGAAATAGTTATATCGAATCCCAGAACAGAACAACTGCCGACCCATGCCTGGCTAAACTGGTGACCAGTATTTTCTCGCTTCGTAACAGATGCAGAGACACGTAGGTCTTCCAAAAGATATTTTTTATAACGAGAGTGAAATTCTTCCTGTGAATTGCTGTTTGCAGAAAAATCTCTTAGAGAATTAAAATCTGCTGAAACACTTGTGCTACCACCTAAACTGATTACATTGTTTTGCTGAAATGATGTTTCAAGAGGAGCACCAGACAGAAAAGATGAAGATTCACTAAATGCTGGAGAAGAAAATTGAGTAATATTTATGTCCCTTTCCACGCTCTCAAGAATCTTAGAAAGAACTGATAAGCGAGAAACCTCACAAAGAAACTTTTGTTCTCCACCTGCCGAATCGAGGGAACTGTGGAGAGTGATCTCCAGAACAATTTCCCTTATACCTCCTGCAAAATCAAGCAATTATAAAGTTATAATATCTTCTTTGAAACGCCAATTATGGATTTACGTAGGAAAAACGTTGTACAAGTGGATTAAGATAGTGACTTACCATATTCATCATCACAGACAAAACCCAGTGCAAACTGGGTAACATCTATAGAAAATGCTTCTACGGGGTACCAGTTTTCTCGTTGAGAAGGAGTACTAATTTCAGTGACACCTGAATCAGCTTTGAATTTCTCAAGAACTGGTGCAGAATTCTGAATCACTGACACCTTACTCGAAATGAAATAAAGGTACATGGAGTAACCATGAATTAACCCTATCAAGGCCTTTGGTTCAAGGACAAAAAGACCACCCTGCCAGCAACATTGTGAGCTACTTCACACACGATATAGAGCTAGTCAATATGTATATAAAGCTAGTAGTGTTTTATTATTTACCTCAACATCACAGGAGATTGACTGAAATTTTCTCCCAATAGAAACCGCTGTTACAAACTTACTTGACCGACGGATTTCCATCAAAACATTTTTTGTTGAGCCTCTAGCTACAAGTAAGTCAGTCAAAGCTAAATTGATGTGTATCCAACGCGTCAAGTTGGATGGTGTAGAGATTGAAGCAGATTCCAACATGTTCACTTCTCTCTGAACCCAAACATTGTTTGTAGAAGGTTCACTTGCTGCTGATGCATTTCCTGTAGAATCTCCAGCCATACAACAGGCGTCCCCTAGTGCTGATGGGCTTAAGCAATCCATAGACACACTCAATAAGCAGCTAGAAAGACATGCTTCAAACAAAATAGCATGTGACCTGAACAGCAAAGATTCTGCGATAAAGTTTCCAGAACTCTTCCATATTTTACCCTCATATCTGAAGAGAATTGATTGGAGTTCACACAGATCAACATTGACTAAACACTTATGTCCTTCTAAAACTAATTCAATGCATGCTTCCTGGAGAGAAGACCAGATTCTAGAATTATCTAGCTCCGTGAGCCTCTCAAATTCGTCATCTACTGCAGGAACATCAAATATCACATCTATATCCTTCAGCTTAATGCTCCCTTTAACTACAAAAAGAGTTCTGCAGAAAATCCTTTCGGTCTCATGTTCCACATTGACTGCATCAGATCTGAGAAATTCTTGCCCCAATGAATGACCCACAGAGCCTAAGCCACTCAAACCATGGGAAAGCTCAGCAACTAAGCTTAGAAGCATCTGGTACAAAATAACAAAATTTACTTGAATGCTTTTTCATAACCTTAATGGTAATTTAGGATCTTGATGCTATTCATATGTTAGGCTCAGATCTTAAACTATAAAAGCACAAGGAAAGGGTCATTTAGATCGAGGAATTCATAAGTACTTGAGCATCATGTCCAACTAAAACACATATTAACTCATACACCAGCAAAAATGCGTGAAAAGACATAGGAAACTATCTTCCAAATACTATGCATATTTATAGACATAAAAAGTAAAAACTGCCAACAAAGCCTTTCTTACCTGAAAGTAAGCATTTAGGTCATCCGGTTTTGATACAATAGTCAGTCCCAGCACCAATACATCCAAACCAGTTGAGAAACCCATTATAGCTTCGCTAAAGGAATAAACATGCTCTCTGCAATAGATTGCAGTTCTCTCAGTATTATATGGAATTGCACAAAATCTAAGTAGTACAATAGTAAGTCTCCTTTCTATAATGTAGTGTCACCGGAATTTGGAAACATCTTATGGACATACACTAACTAGTTAAACGAAGTACCTAAGCTCAGTACCATTAGTTGGGAAGAAGATGCAGCTAATAATCAATCTTCAGCGATAAATTAAGGGATCTAACAGTTCGCTTATGACATTACAACAAAAAAATATGTATCAAGCAGGCTGACAAAGGCAATGTTTAGTATCACACATATGTAGTAATAAATTACCCAATGATTAAAAGAAACTAATCTGATATAAGAAGAAATCCCACACCTTAAGGATGAAAAGCAGATAGTTACTGGTCTCACTACAAATAATTGACTCCAGTTCTTTTCTGCCATTTTGCAAAAAGAACAATCAAAACCAGAAAACCCT
The DNA here is from genome assembly GCF_000375325.1 of Capsella rubella. NCBI lineage: Eukaryota > Viridiplantae > Streptophyta > Magnoliopsida > Brassicales > Brassicaceae > Capsella > Capsella rubella. Next base: position 8,763,036 of record NW_006238919.1, read on the forward strand.
AGGTGTGAGGACAGGGAGTTCCATCCTTGAGAAACATATTTTTCATAACTTGGAATCACCGTTTCACTTAGCCCCAGCTCCTGAAGCAAAGGCCTATCTGCTCTTGCGTTATTAGGCATCCTTAATGGCACCTCGTCAGATTTCGAAGTCGGCCAGACAACAAACTCAATATCATGAAAATCAAATAATAGAAAATCCTTCTTCCTGATCAAAGTATCCACTTCTCTAGCCTTCTCAACTAGCAATTTTACCTGGGGGCCACCAATAAATATGGCAACCTGAATCTGTCTCTCTGGATGAACTCTTTGTAAAGACAGTTCGATACTGCGCCTGTAGATCCCATATTCGTCATAACTAGCTATTTCAGGATCAACCCCACCAGTTACCGAAGAACTTGAATGCACCCTTCCAGTATATTCGTCTACAAATAACTTCTGAGCCCATTCTGTCTGCCAAATTAGCAAAGCCATTGAAAACAACGATGAATATTCTAAAACAATATCCAACTTTCCCAATACCATGCTGCATTTCCAGAACTCGGAATCTTGGTTACCAACATGCTCATATGCCATGCAGTTTTGAATGTCAACGAGTAGACAAGGGTTATCAGAAATTGTAAAAGTACTTTTATCCAACCTCAAACAATTCCTGTTCCAGTTCAACCACATTTCTCTCAAAAGATTGTGTAGATGCAGAATACCTTCATTTTGATCATCGCCATGATTGCTAACTGTTTTGGAAATTCGCTGTGCTGGGTCCATGTCTACAACAGTTCTCACATCTTCACCCATGTGCTTCTTGTTTCCTTCAGAAGAACTACTGGGATCTTGCGTAGAATTCATGAAACGACTGGTATTTTTTAAATCAGAGGACTCAACCTTCAGTTTCCCACAGGAAGCAGACAAACACTGAGTAAAACAGCCAACAGTAGACATTACCAATAACTCATCAACTGAAAGGCAGAGCATGGAAATGTTTGAGTCCATGTGTTCAGGCCTGTCTTTTGAAACCATTTTCTCTGGATAAAATGTAACTGAAAGTTTCCCAAGATATACAACTGCATGAAACCCAAGAGATAGCCGCTCGGAATCATCTTCATTGTTCCTATCAGGTTGTAGTTCTTGGGTCAACAGTTTGTTTAACCATAGACAGCATGCCACAGACCAGAATGTTTTACTAATAAGACTCCAGATATAAGCTAAAACCCAGGTGATCTTAGACAAACAATTGAAGTGGCCATAAAGGGAAGATTCGTCATAAATGTCATCAACATTCTGAGAATTCAGACAAGTTCTGTATCTGGCTACTCTCCGTGCCCGTGCAATAGCTTCGGCAGACAGATCTTTCTCAATATTACATATCATCTCCCATTTACGTCTTGCAGTTTCAAAATGCCTTTTGTTTTCTGAAAATTTCCAAAGTAATGATTTCTCTGGGATTTTCCTGGAGTACCCAGCTAAAGATAGCAGATACTCGTAATCATTCACATATCGCAGCCATAAGATAACAGCATTGACTGAATTCTGAAATGAAAAATTGTGAGGTGAAATCATCAATCCAGTTTTGCGAGCAGCTACTTTCCAAAGTTGACGTCCATTTCTGACAGAATTGCTATCTTTGGATGATAGATTTGCCAGTCCCATTAAAACCGGAAGATCAGTGGGTCTAAACAAAAAGGTTAACTCCGGAATGCGGACAATCAGATCAATAAGTTGAAGATTATGCAGCGTAATCAACATGACAAGGCTGTCAAATGCACAAAGTTCAATGCTCACATTATTCCGCTTATACCCAATCTTGAAACCATAGCAACTCAGTGTTAGGGAACTACGACTCAAAGGGAATAAAACTGCAGCAGCCGAACTCCTAACTAAACTAAGATTTCCAAAATTCTCAGAATCACTCTTCAACTCATCGATTTCCAGAACGCAACTCAACTCACTTGAACCCGGGAAACAAAGTTGAAGATGAATATCATGTATCTGAATACGGAAATGCCTGAGAAGAAGATTCGAGAAGGACGTCTTGAGCTTACTTATCTGGGAAGTGCTACGACCCAGCAACTTTTCCAAAATTCCATGTAAAACACATCCCTGCAATTGGCATTACACCAAAACACAAATTATTACAATTAAAATAAACTACCAACTCAATCCCAGACTTAATAAGGATTCGTTGACATAGTAGCATAATTAGAAAGATACCTCGGGATCAATAGAAGATAGAACTTTCTTTATCTCATTTGCTACTGTCTCACTTGATGCTCGTTTCCTCCTCGAGCTTCCTTCCTTCGTCCCTCTATAGAAATAAAGAATGCAGAATCCTATAAACCCTAACGAACAATGGACTCCGAAACGCAATTAACAAAACAACAATTGAGCAATGGGGTTAATTTACCTGGCTGACAATTTGACATTGACACCGCGAATTTCGATTTTAATCGCCGGAGCTGACCAAACGGAAAACTGAACAGTCAAGTGGTCGACAGTGAATTTCTCAAATGGAAATTTCGATCCATCGAGGAGCTGATTAAGCTGAGAAACATCGAATCGAAAATTCCGTACGGTGATGAGAGTATCAGTAAACCCTAATTCAACTTGAAGATCAGGTTCATCCCGAGAAAAAGGGAGCAACAGAGTACGAAGTCTCCGTCGAACCCAATTGCGAAGGAACGCCATGTGAATTTAGAGCGCGTGATCGAGCGAATTCGCCATTAACGAGCTGGGAAGAAAGAAACGGTTAATATGAGAGGCTCTTGTTGGAAAAAAAAAAAACAAATATCCTTATCAGGGCAGAGCGGGAAAGCTAGAGGACAAAGACGAAGCCATGAGAACGATACCTTAAGGACACGTGTAAGTCACTTGCTTCAGTTGCAGGCGATGAAGCTTCTTCTTTGCCGTTTCTTTTTTACGGAACCAGACTACGTGTAGTTTCCTAGAGGATATTTAGAAGCAATGATCTCAGCAGTCTCAAAGGCTCTCTTCAAGTCAGAAGAGTAATTAAACATAAGATATCTTAAATAACCGTTCAGCAACCTTCATTTCAAAAGAAGAGAAAATTTATAAAAATCATCATCATATAATATTATCATCCTTGGATAACAGTTCTGCAACCTGCATTGCTGCAAGGTACGTGGCTTTCCTTAGCTATATTTTCCTCAATTTAGTTTCTTTAAAATCAACTACCCTTTAAAATTTATTGTTAGGATAACTTCTCACTTAAAACTTTGGGTTATTTACGTATATATATGTGTACTTATTTTTTTGAAAATCTCCTAATCTATGTTATGAAGATTCAAAAAATAAGCACATAACATAGATTAGGAAATCTTCATTAATCCATAAAAATATGCTACATAGATTAGGAAATCTTCATTCATTCATAAAAAATGCTACACATATACGGGAAAGGAATACTAAGGTTTTAGAGATTTCCATATTTGTGTGTTGAATATGTTTATATATTTCGGGTAGGTTCTTCACTATTATTCATCTTCTTTATAATCTCTTCATCTTCTTTCCGCTTTCCCTAACGAATCTAAAACCGTGAAAGTTCTATATATCGGATACATATTATGGTTGGTCTACTGATTGTCACGATCATATATTTAATGTATATGTTTATCAACTATAGTTAAACTTAGGGCTTCTAGAAGTTTTAGGGTTTTCAAGGTTTGGGGTTAATAGAGATCTCTTTGTATTTGAAATCCCGAACTATTATATATATAAGATTGAAAATATAAGCATCAATCATATATTGTTGGTAGCAAAAAACTTTCTTTTTTTGGTGCGTATCTTGTAGACGAAGTTTTGTGTTGACAAGAAGTTTTATTGCTTATCAATAGAATTCTATAAGACTGTTTTTTTGGATACACTTTCTGATTATTTTTTCCTTTTAACACTTGTTATATTAGCAGATAAAACCATGTGCGTGTAAAGATGTGATGCATACATGCATAGAAGAGTGTGTGTTTGCGCCCTATTTGCCAGGGAATAAACCAGAGAAGTATGCTACCTTGTCTAAAGTGTTTAACATGAGCAACATAGCTAAAATTGTCATGAGTATTGAGCCTAGCCAGAAGCAAGCATGCGTCGACTCATTCTGTTTCGAGGCAGAAACCCGTATCCGCGACCCAGTCATGGGCTGCGTTGGTGTGATTCGCAAACTCGAGCGTCAACTTCAGGACCTTAAACTTAAATTGAAAATCGCCAAAAAGGAGCTCGCAGCTTTACAAGAGATACACCGTCGCAATCGTATGGCACAACGACACGTCTATCAACATCCATATATACTAAGATCACGTCTCTAAGCACCTAACTAGTCTTTTGATTGTTGTTTGGATTATTATTTGGATTAGGATTTGAATTGCTTTTTTTAATTGTTTTTACTTAGATCTCGAAATCAGTTTTGAATAAGATGAACTAAGCTCAATTTTTTTTACTTTCTTATACGAATCACATAGCAAATGTCAATGATTTCTTATGTGTTTTTGTTTTGTTTTGTTAAACCCTTGTTTTCTTACTTACACAAACGGACATTGAGACATAAATGATAAAAGAACCATAACCACATTGGGCCTTAAATGATTCGGAGATACATAGGTCTATATCCTGGTGTCATCATCCTTTAAAAGGTACTTTCTATGGCGTTAAATGAATTAGTTCTCTGTTTATTTGGTGTTAAGGTTAATATAACTGAAATCAAACAAATGTGTATAGATGAATAGTGCTTGGACTGTAGTAGTTAAGAACTATTACTGAAAAAAGAGGCTGATTCGTATAAAAACACCATACGATAAAAACTTTCTTCGCAATATACGAGCTAGTGGCTCTACTCTCCATCACTCGCAATATACAAATACATGTTTTTATACGAATTAGCTTCACAATACGTACGAAGCATAGATGTTCACATGTGTATTCAATTTTTTTTTTCTTGAAATCATATTTCCCTAATATATATGTTGCTTCCGTTTTGTAAACTGAGAAGATATATGTCTTTGTAAATGAAGAAGGGTATATTATAAGTTTGATTTTCTCTTTTTTTAATAATATTCGATTGCGTCATGAAATATGTAATCAAACCTAATAATAGAAAATAGTTCATATAAGCTATTTCGTATTCATCTCTAAAATAATTCTATTCCGAAATAAACGGTTCCAATTTTGAAATAACTATATATAGAACATTAAAAAAATCATAAATTCCATATAGACACCATCGTTCCCAACTCTTTTTCCCCTTCTCCACAATCGAAAGAATCTATCTAAATCCAACTCAAAAAAAAAAAAAAAAAAAACACTAATCTTCTTCTTATTTCTTCGATGCATAAGAAAGGTTCAAGCAGAGATGTAAATGGCCAAGCATTTACAAAACTCAAGAAAGTAGAAACCGTACCAGCTGATCCAGACATTTACGACATAACCTACGTCGACATCTCCCCCTCGGAAGGCTCATCTTCTCCATTATCCAAGTCACCATGGTCCGTTCAAGTCGATCAATCCGCCGTAGACTCGCCGTACCATTCGGTCAAAACTACGACGGATACAACCAAAGACGAAACAGCAAACTACTCTCCTAATGTTCTCATGGGATCTCTTGTTCGTGAAGAAGGCCATATCTATTCATTAGCTACGTCAGGAGATTTACTCTACACGGGATCTGATTCCAAGAACATTAGGGTTTGGAAAAACCATGTTGAGTTCTCGAGTTTCAAATCGAATAGTGGATTGGTTAAGGCTATTGTATTGGCCGGAGATAAAATATTCACCGGTCATCAAGATGGTAAGATACGTGTGTGGAAAGCTTCTTCTAAAGACTCAAACGTTCATCGTCGTGTTGGTACTATGCCTAACCTACGTGATTACATAAGAAACTCCATTGTTCCTTCCTCTTACTTCAACTTCACGCGACGTAATCGTAGCAGCGCTGCGTTAGGGTTTCGACATTTAGACGCGATCTCGTGTCTCGCCTTGAGCGAAGATAAGAGGCTCTTGTACTCTGGTTCTTGGGATAAAACGTTTAAAGTTTGGAGAGTTTCGGATTTGCGGTGTTTAGAATCTGTGAACGCTCACGAAGACGCTGTGAACGCTGTTGTGTCCGGTTTTGACGGTTTGGTTTTCACCGGGTCAGCTGATGGTACGGTTAAGGTTTGGAGAAGAGAAGATCAAGCGAAGGAGACGAAACATTTCTTCTCGCAGACGTTACTGAAACAAGACTGCGCCGTTACGGCGATCGCCGTTGATCAAAGCGCGACGTTAGTTTACTGCGGTTCGTCTGACGGAACCGTTAATTTTTGGGAACGTGAGAATAATATGAGAAACGGTGGCGTTTTGAAAGGTCATAAACTCGCCGTGCTCTGTTTAGTCGCGGCGGGGAACTTGATGTTTAGTGGTTCAGCTGATTTAGGGATACGTGTGTGGAGGAGACCAGAAGGTGGTTGTAGTGGTGGAGGTGAGCATGTTTGTCTTTCGGTTTTGACCGGACATGCTGGTCCGGTTAAGTGTTTGGCGGTGGAAAGAGATCAAGAATCGGCTTCCGGTGAGAGAAGGTGGATTGTTTATAGTGGGAGTTTAGATAGGTCGGTGAAGATGTGGCGTGTGTCGGAGAAATCACCGCCGATGGTGAATCAGGATTTTCGGTTGCCGGATCAGTTTAGTGGTGGTGGTCCGTCGGAGTTAACGGTGGCTCCTAGCTTCTCGGCTCAAGGGAGGATTAGCCCCAAAAAATAGTTTTTTTTTTTGTGTGTATATCGTAAACAACGTTGAACTAATCAAATGTGTATGTAATTTAACTATTATTTAAGTGATTTGATCCAACAAGCTCCAAGCATTTTTATTACATGGAGTTCCGGTTCGCCTTAACCGGGATTGTGACAATTTATTTGACATGCAACTCTACATATGAATCAGAGAAGAACTTAACTTCCACCAAAACTGCAAATTTTTTAATCAATTAATGAAATGATTATTCAAATAGTCTTGTTCAGAAACTCTAATCATAACACAAGAATGAACTTTGTGATTAGAGTTCTTTCCTTAAAACTTTTATCATAACATAAAAAATTCATTATTCTGGTAGTTGTCAAAATCATTACTCTTTTTTATTCACACCAATTTCTCATTAGTTTGAAGACCATAGAAAATTTATATTTGTGTAGAGCTCTCAAATTGTCTGGACCGACTCTAACCACACGTTTATCCGACCATGGGAATTGAAGTGGACACGAGTCACGTAATGAGTAAATTGAGTAAGGTAGGTGACCATTGTTTTGTCAATTATTTTCCATTCTTCAATCGTATGTTACTTTATAATTTTGTTGTTACCACTAGTCAAGTTTCTTCTTACATAAGAAAAATGGGACATGATATGATTTTAAGTGGTCCAACGGCAATGAAATTACTTCAACTTTCTTTGAATCATTTTAATAATGTCATGTTTGGTGCGTCATGCACAACACACAACATCAGGCATCATCATTAATCCTTTTTTTTTTTTTTTTCTTTCTTATTGAGCGTTTTTCTTTTACATTTTCATATCAGATTCAACTAAGCACTTCATTATATAACACTGATCCTTACCAACAAAATTATAACCACATGGATCCAAGTACAAAAAAAAAAACATGTACAAACCTAATTTGTATAGACATTTCAACATCTTAAGTTGGTGGTAGTAGTTCGATGGTATTTAGATTAAAAGAAAAAAATCAATATGAAATTGTACTATATCCATGATGACTATGCATAACACATAAGTTTGAGATTGAGATTGAAAACTCATGTCATTGTATGGTCGGTTATGACCAACTCAGTTTTAGTAATTAGCTCGACTTGTGTGTTTTCCTATTATCCCATTTTTAAATTACTGGTTGGTATTTTTCTAAATTGAAAGAAAAAAACAGATCGCTAAATAAAATAGTTTAGAAGGATGATGTGTTATAGACTGTTGAGTTAAAGAGAAGAAACCATAAAACACAACAATGTTGGTGTCCTAACTTTATCTGTTTTGTAATAATAATTTTTTTTTTAAGTATTGGAAACATGTTGACCATAACAAAAAGCCTTTGTTTGTTAAACAACCCGGTTTCAAAATCTAACACATGAGGTTGCTTCTCATAGCTTCTTAACCAGTCAAAAAGAGTTATCTATATAAACTCTTCTATGTCAAAGAACAATAAAAACCAAAAAAATAAAATTCATAACCATTTCATGAAAATGAAAAAAGCTAATTTCTTTGTCCCATTCTTCTTCTTTGGAGCAATATTTTTGAGAGTTGCTAGCGCAGGAGACCAAAACGCCTTAGCCGCATCATTTGTCTTTGGTGATTCACTTGTAGACGCAGGAAACAATAATTACTTTCAAACGTTGTCTAGAGCCAACAGTCCTCCTAATGGCATCGATTTCAAACCATCTCGTGGAAATCCAACCGGCCGGTTTACCAATGGCCGTACCATAGCCGACATCGTTGGTACGTAATTTAATTTTTTTAAAATGTTGCATCCAGAATAGAAATCAAATGTTCAAATTTTTTGGATTATATATCATGCATGCTAATGTTTATTTAAATGTTATATTGTCGTCTATAGGAGAAAAGTTAGGGCAGCCAAGTTATGCAGTTCCATATTTAGCACCAAATGCAAGTGGTGAAGCAATATTAAATGGTGTGAACTATGCATCAGGTGCTGGTGGAATTCTCAATGCTACAGGAAGTGTATTTGTAAGCCTCGTTTGTCTTCATACACACATTATCCGTCGTATATTTCGTGTCACGTCCGTTTGGTTGACAGGAAAAGTTTACGTAAAAATTCTCTGTTCATTATTTTTATGAATAGGCGTCAAATTTTGATTTTTGGATCAAAATTTATGTCTGGCTGTGTACACATATATGCAAATGGACTGGTGTACATGTTTTACAATATGAAAATTATGGCTTTTGGTAGGGGAATCGATTAGGAATGGACATACAAGTTGATTACTTTACCAATACAAGGAAGCAGTTTGATAAGCTTTTAGGTGAAGACAAGGCTAGAGATTACATAAGAAAATCCTTATTCTCCATAGTCATCGGTTCAAACGATTTTCTCAACAACTATCTAGTCCCATTTGTCGCTGCTCAAGCAAGGCTAACACAAACTCCTGAAGCTTTTGTTGATGACATGATTAGCCACCTCCGCAACCAGCTCAAGGTACGTTACACAACTTACGTAACAATTTTTACTATTCTTTGTAGCTAACGTTAATCGAAGGTTTTAAAAAAAAAAATTCAAATGTAGAGATTATATGATTTGGATGCTCGGAAATTTGTGGTGGGAAATGTGGCTCCGATCGGATGTATACCGTACCAGAACTCGATCAACCAACTGAAAGATAAGCAGTGTGTTGCTTTGGCAAACAAACTGGCTCTTCAGTACAATGCTCGTCTCAAAGATCTCTTGATGGTGGAACTGAAAGACAGTCTCAAAGACGCACACATCGTCCATGCCAACGTTTATGATGTATTCATGGACCTCATTGTCAACTTCAAAGACTACGGTAAGAATATATAAGAAGCCCATGGGCCTTTTAACATCCAATGGACCATTTAAGTGTTCTTATTAATCAAAACTTCAGTATTATGGTTTTGAGTTTTGACTATTTTTTTCAACAATGTTACGTAAGTTGTGTATACATTTAGTTTGTTTGATTAAATCATAGAGAAGAAGGGTTAATGGAAGGGAGTTAATAATATAGGGTTTAGGACGGCGAGTGAGGCGTGCTGTGAGACGAAAGGGAGACTGGCGGGGATATTGCCATGTGGACCAATGTCGAGCCTGTGTACGGACCGGTCAAACCATGTCTTCTGGGACGCGTACCATCCCACCGAAGCCGCTAATCTCCTCATTGCTGACAAATTACTTTACGGTGACTCCAAATTCGTTACTCCCTTTAACCTCCTCCACCTTCGTGACCTTTGAGCTGATTTTTCTTACTTTTGTGTTTTAATAAGAACAAAAAAAAACTGTAATTTCTATTCCGACTTTTGTGAGATTCTTTCCTTATTTTTTGTAATTTTTTTATTTGCTTATAAATGGTTATAGCTACCTATAAAAACATTTGTTCATCTTTTCATGATTTATATTGTAGATTTGTGGTTTTAGTTTCATATACTGTATGTGGGTTTAACGTTTGAAGTTGATACTAGTATAATAAAGAGATGTTTTGTCTTGTCTTGGAATTTACAAGTGTCGGATACTAAGAATCACACTCGTCTAAATGAGTAAAAGAGGTCACAACATTTATTAAAGATATAACAAAGTAAATTATTGAAAAAGCGAAAGGGAATAATCAGTTATATATATGTTTTGTTTATTTTTGGTAACCGAGGATAAAAAAGGAAAAATATTGGACCGTTGGGTTATTAAAGCTATTATAACAGATAAACATGAAAAAGACGAAGCCTAGTCCTCTTTCAAAAGACAAAGAAAGCCATTGGATGATCTGAAATGGGGGGGAATAAGAAAACAGAGTGGATTGAGGAAGAAAAAGACAAGAAGAAAGAGAGGGAGGGAATAAGGGGAGAGAGAGGTGTCAGTGTCAGTGGTTTTTGATCTGATAGGACCGGTCCGGAGTCCGGACCCGAATATCCGACAACGAAAGGACGGCTGCAAATACAAAAATAGGACACATCGTCCCACCCATAGCACCACACACACACAAACCATGCCACACCACACCACACCACAACACACCTCTCTCTCTCTCTCTCTCTCTCATTGTTTTTGGGTGTGTGAAAGCGACTTGAGAGAAGAGAGAGAAAGTCGTTGAAGAGGAAGAGAAGAGGTGGCTCAGCAGTCAGCACAGCAGCAGTGTGGGTCATATCATCCTCCGGCCGCGCGTGCTTATCCACCTCCTTCGACCCCGACCCCCGACAGCTTCACTCTTGTCTCCTTGACCAGTTTCTTTTTCAAGACTCTCTCTTTCTACTACCCCGTTTTTGCTACGTAACGTACGTATTTGTAAACACATTTATATGGACCAGAGACCAGTATGAATACTGACTAGGGCTAACGAATACTTTAACTTTAACAAGACAAAAGAACATCGGATTTGTTATTGTCTTAATCATCTTATGAGATTTTTGTAATATACTATTTTTCTTGACAATTCTTGAAAGTCATATATATTTCTTTAAGAAAAAGAAAAAAAAAGATAAGATAAGAAGAACGAGAAATGCGGAGAGAGACAGAATGATGGGAAGGGTCGGGACAAGGCGTGACGAATTATCATTTCACAATTTTTCCTCTGATTGCGGACTCTTCTCTTCTCCAGTTTCCTCCACATTACTCAATCTTTTTAATATCTTATACTACTCGGAACTAAACTCTACATTCATACTCTCATTCTTCATACACTCATGCTCATATAATACGTTAAAAAAATGTAAAACGAGACTTTAGTTTTTAAAACGGATGAGTTTCTTCTATGAACAAACTACTTTTTCACATGTTTCTTTCTCTCTTTTATGTTTATATAAAAAAGGTTATGTTTGTTTTCGTCTTATGATGTTATCTTTAAAAATCTTACTAGTGTAATAAAGAAAGGATCTATTGCGTTGATTTGGTGTTGATGTGAGGATTAATGTGGTCCTTTGAGACTTGATGAGAGAGATCATCAAACTCCACTACAAATGTTGTTAGTTGTATATATTGACTTAAACAATAATTCCTAATGCGAATTTGATCAAATGATTCATAGTAGTACAAATTCGTGAAAACACGAGCATATATAGTCCACAACCGCCCACCGCCACTACCGTTATATAAAATTAAAACCACGAAAATTTATAAGCGAATGTGTCATCATCACTTGTCTATTATATTACATAGTTTGAATTAGAAATTTTAAAGTGATCGAAAAGAACAAAATCTCTAAATAGAGTAATAAACAAACAAAAGGTTTACAATATAGTATTGTCTTTTCTAAGACAAAACAAGATCAATTTTTGTTTTTGTTTTGAGACTTTAATTTCAAAAGCTGCGTGATTGATCCAAACAAAAAGAAAAGAAAAACAATTATTTAATTTTCGTTTTCTCAATATAAAGTAATACAGTAAATCCAAATTTTATCCATTTTCAAATTATTTTTAACGTAGACGATAGAAAAACGTGTCCATTGTTTCCAACCTTCTCGAACATTTCGTTTTATTCCTTTTTTAATTGCCGATGAGTTACGCTTACGACTGATTTTTTTTTTTTCTGTTCTTACATAAAAACTATACTTTATAAGTTTCTGACATTTACGGATACTAAAAAATATTGGTTAAAGGCGAAATTAGTAGTGGTAGATTAAATAATTAAAAATGGTACTAATTGAAAGAATCTGAAAAGATAAATGTAGAATTACTTGGAAATGAATGACCGTACATTGATAAGCTCAATAGTCTCCAAACCTGTGTTGCCTACTGCGACCTACTCTATCATTTTGTTTTGTTTTAAATCAACGTGTCTTTGTTATTCCATATTAGAATAAAATAAAATTATGTCATCATTATTAGTTTTGACTGTTGTTTAGTAGTAGTAATAGTGTAATTTAAAACTTCAAAACATAAAAGCAACGTCATGACCAAACTTTAACATTATTAGTCACATAAGTACAATAATTATCTTTTCTTTTGTCAAAAAAAATTGATTTATAAGGTTGGTAAAAAGATAAGACTAAAATATATGTATCATGATGTTTTTTTTGTTATCAGATGATTTAGGTACCAAAAACCACAACGGTGAATGATTACCTTGTTGAAGTTTTTGGTCGTTTTCTCATTTACCATATGCATCACATATGTATGGTATATTAGTCAAATATTGCGACGATCATAAGAAAATATGTTTTCTTCATGTCACCACTAGGCATTAAGCAATGTATGCTAAAGATGTGTATTACTTTTAATGTTTCATTTGTTCAAAACACTGAGAACTTTGAAAACAGAGCCGTCTACGTATGAAGAGAGCCGACTTCATAGTGTTTCATAGGGATGAAAAAAACAGAGCATATCACTGTTTACAATAATCTATAGCCGACTCAACTAATTCCTAAAAACAAAATAAAATTCTCATAAAAAGACAAATTTAAAAGACAAGAGCGTGGCCTCTAAAAAACCCAACACCCTCTGTCAAAAAAAAAAAAAAAAGCCTGAAACTTTCTTCTCCATCCCCATTTCTATCTGCGCATGTCTCTCTCTCTTCTCTCTCTTCTCTCTTCTCCATAAAAACCAAACAAAGTTCCCAAAAAATCTCACTCTCTTGTACCCTAAAGTTTCAACCTTTAACCCTTAACAAACCCAAAAACGAAAAAAGCTTCAACCTTTTCTTCGATTCCCGCCGTTTTCACTCCCCAAAAAGAAAGCTTTCGTTTTTCATTCTCCGATTATGCCGACGTCTGACTCCGGTGAATCGCGACGGATAGCTATGAAGCCTCACGGCGTAACAGCTCCGAACACTGAGCAGCAAGAGCAGCTCCCTTGTCCTCGTTGTGACTCAAACAACACTAAGTTCTGTTACTACAACAACTACAACTTTTCTCAGCCTCGTCACTTCTGCAAAGCCTGTCGTCGTTATTGGACTCACGGTGGTACTCTCCGTGACATTCCCATCGGCGGTGGTACTCGCAAAGGAGCCAAACGTTCCCGCACTTGCTCCTCCAACTCAGCCTCCTCTGTTTCTGCCGTTAACTCTGTCGTCTCTACCGCTAACGGCGTTCGTTGCGTTACGCCTGTTCTCTTTCCTCAGTCTAACGGCGCTACTCACAGCGTAAACGCTCCGCTTGACAGTGACGCAAAGGGAAGTGCTTTATCTCTCTGCGGAAGTTTCACCTCTCTGTTGAACCATAACGCTGCTGCAACGGCCACACATGGATCCGGTTCGGTTATTGGACTCGGAGGATTCGGAATCGGACTCGGGTCGGGTTATGATGACGTTGGCTTTGGACTTGGTAGAGCGATGTGGCCTTTTTCAACTGTGTGTGATGCTGCGACGACGAATGTAGGGAGTAACGGTGGTCATCACGTTGTTCAGATGCCAGCCACGTGGCAGTTCGAGGGTTTAGAGAGCAACGTAAGCGGTGGCTTCGTCTCCGGTGAGTACTTTGCGTGGCCGGATCTCTCCATCACAACACCAGGGAACTCACTCAAATGAGAAGACTTTACACAAAGCTTGTGTCTTTTACTAGAGTGTTTCAGTCTCTTTGCCTTTTTTTTTAGTTTCTCTCTATTGGGGTGTCTTAATCTCTTAGTGTGTCTTGTCATTTTAGTACCTGTGTTCGGAAACTAGAAAGCAGAGAAAGTTTGAGTTTTTTTTTGGCTCTATGATCTTAGTTTGATGCTATCTCCTCTGTTTGACAACTGATTTCGAATTGAAATGACGATACTTGTTTACAACAACTTTTAATCTGAACATAAGGAATGAATATTGTTCATTGGATGGTGATCTCTGCACAACATACTACTCTTTAACCTATGCAATTCATCTTGAGCGTGGCTTACTTCTGTGTTAGACTGGTCTCCAGAGGAGAAAACTTGTGTATTATTGTTGTTCACTTGAATCCAGCTCAATCCTGGATCTTTAGCAGAAGCTAATCCTCTAATCTTCCTTCTCATCTCTGCCACATCTTCCCATCTCCCATTCACTGCGTATAAATTCGATAGTAGAATGTGTGTTGCAGTGTCTTCTGGATCAAGTTTTAGTATTTGCTCAGCTGCGTATAGCCCTATCTGCAAGTTTCTTGTGTTAACACAGGCGCTTAGCAGAGTTCTCCAGAGCTCTCCTTGGTTGTTCTCGGGAGGAGATTGTTCTATCAGTTCCAATGCTTCGTCTAATAACCCAGCTTTTGATACCAAACTCACCATGCAAGAATAATGCTTCAACCCTGCGTTGATGCCACTTTCCTTCATTTGGTTCCACAGGAATTTACCTTCCTGCGTTGATCCCCTGTGGCTGCAGGCTGCTAATAAAGACAAATATGTTATAGCATCCGGCCTGAAACCTTTTTCTAGAATTTCCTTGAAGAAACGCAGAGCCTTTTCTGCCATTCCATGCTGACTATAAGCTCCTAGCATTGAGTTCCAACATTTCAAATCTGGATTTGAAACAAGAGATAATATTGATTCTGCAGTTTCATATCTGCCAGTTTTCCCATACATGTCTACTAAGGCTCCACATACTGACATAACATTATCAAATCCTGTCTTTATGGCCAGAGAATGAAACACTTCACCTTGTCTTAACATTGCCATGTCTGAACATGCTCCTAAGACACTGCTCAGTGAAAACCCATCAGTTCTATTCTTTTCTCTGTACATTTCAATGAAGAGTTGGACTGCGCATTCACTGTTTCCTAGTCTAGAATGCCCAACGATCATCTCAGTCCAGAGAACAACATCCCTTTCTGTGATCACACCAAACACCTTCTGTGCAGATACAGCTTCTTCGTTTCTGAAGTACATGGATAAGAGTGTTGTTCCAACAAAAACACTCCTTTCATATCCTAATTTCGTTACTTGTCCATGGAGAAGCTTCCCATAAATAGATCGTTCAGGTACAGCTGTTGCATGTATAGCAGCAGAGAAAGTATATTCATCCGGCTGAGGTGTGGACATCCTCTGTAACCTTCTATACAAAATAATCGCTTCCTCTCCAAAGCCGTTTTCTGAGCACCCCGAAATAATCGAGTTCCACGAAACCAAATTTGGTTTATGAATCCTCCCAAAAACATAGAATGCTTCTTTTATGTCTCCACAACTGCAGTACATGTCAAGAAGAGCATTTTCTACAGGTAAATCAGCTAAGTTATTCGAGACTATTATGCGGGCATGGATTAGTTTCCCCAGTGAATAGCTTCCCAATTTACTACAAGCATTCAGCACCATTGAATACGTGAACTGCGTTGGATCAACACCAGACATCAACATGTTTCTAAAGAGCATAAGCCCATCTTCTATCTTATCATTTCTCAAACTCCCAACTATAATTGTGTTCCAAGCCACAGCATCTCCATCATTTACACACTGAAACATTCTCCTCGCAGATTCTAAGTCCCCGCAACTGGAGTACATTCCCAAAACCGATGTCTGGACAGCCACATTATCTAAATATCCAAGCTTTATAATCTGAGAATGTAGTAACGATCCCATTAAAACATCCTGAAGCACAGTACATACTTGCACTAAGCTAGTGAAAGTCGAACTATTGGGCTTCAAGGACTCAGATGCCATATGAGTAATCAAACTAAAAGCATAAATTGCATAATCCGGGTTCCGGGAATACGCTGAATAGAGTGCATTGTAAGAAATTACGTTTCTCTGAGGCATTTTGTCGAACACTTTCCGCGCTTGATCCAGACAACCACATCTAACGTACATCGAAATGAGGTTGTTATTAGCGTAAGGAGATTCGGAATATGCGCCAGCGCCGGCGGTGAGGACGAGAGCGTGGAGCTGACGCGCCCGTTTTAGTGCCGTAAACGATATGCATCTCCGTGTAAGTTCTACTACGGAGGAAGCTACGTCGTTCAATGGCATAAAAGAAAGCTTAAAGTTTGGAGACGCAGACGAGTCTAAAACGTCGCGTTTTAGTTTATATTCTCTCTTAAATTCAAAACGGTGCGTTCATGTGACCACTCCTTTTACAATAAAAAGGGGTTTATTGCCGGCGGCGAGAGAGCACAGTCGTCGGAGAAAATGGTTACCGGAAACATAGCAACTCGTCTTCATCTGTTGATCGATCGTTGTGTTCGCGGATACGTCGTAAGTAGCAATCCTCTAACTCTTTGTTCTCCGTTTCGTTGTAACTTCAATTGTTTATGTGGTTTTTGTATAAACGCAATGGTCATGTAGGAAAGAGAAGAAGTAAGTTCGCCGACGAAGGAAGTGGAGAAAGATCTGCTTCTTTCTCTATCTCAGGTACATCTTTGTTAGTACATTGTTTTGTTTTCCTGTGTGTTAATCTTCTAAGCTCCGTTCCTCTTAACGGATGAAATTTGTTTTTTTAAGGTATTGAGAGAAATTCAATCTTGGATTAGCGAAATTGTAAGTGATTCAATGGTGGTGAGTTAATTTCTTCGAACATTCTTCTGTGTGTGTTAGAATCTAAGGGTGGTTGATGATTATTACAGCTATTTGATTAGTTAAGTTCATCAGGAAGAGGGAGAAGAGACTGTTGATCATGAGGATGAAACTGCTAATGCTTTATGCTTGGAAAGAGTTGTGGCTGATCTTGTAAGTTCCTCATTCTTTGTTCACTGCAGCTTATAGATAGGTTTTTTTATCTTATTGAAGGGAATTCCCAAGTACAGAAAATTTGTACCTTTGATGGTTTAGGGTTGTCTATGATTTGGGAACAAACAAGTATCCTTTAGCTTCATTTCGTTTGGGGGTTTTCTGGCAGGTTGGTTTGTTGGGTATGAAGAATGTGCATGTTAAACATTTGGCCGGCAACATTCTTGTAGAAGTATCCGAGTGTCTCGTTGAATCTGTAGGTTGCCTGCGTCTTCCTCAGTCGATATTATAGAATGTTTTATCTTGCAGCCCTCATACCGACTCATTTGTTTTCCTAGGGAAGTCAATGGGATGATTTCTTTCGTTTGCTGTGTGAATGTTTGCGCTTAGCAGTCGTCTACAGTTGCCCAATCCCTGTTGTGTTTGGAAGTTCGGAGCTACATTTCTTAGGTTCTGATGTTCTTAAATGTAAACTGGAAAAGGCTAACTGGTACATGGTGTCTGATATTTTTCGAATTCTTCGTAATATATTGAAGCGCTTGAGCCAAGAAGATAATGAGGAACTTCTTGATGTATACTTGGAATTTGTCAACTCTACACTTGCAAAAGTTCCGTGGAGCCGAGTGGACACTATTTTCTCTCATCAGCATGGTAGTGGTGATTCCCAAGGGCAGTATGGAACTTTTGGAAGCACTGAAAACCATGAGGAAGCAACAGTATTTCTTGGGAGCTTTGTTCAGTTTCTCTGTTCCGTGGTTCAGCAGGTTCACTTTGCCGAAGATTCTGATGGTTTTGATTCTCCACATTTGATCCTCCAAAAAACCATCGAGCTTGTTCCAAATCTTCTTCGTTGGTGCCAACCAAAATCAGAAAGTCAAAGTGGCTCTTGTATGCTAAGATACCTAGGTCACAAGTTGCTGGTTCGTTTTTCATCTGTTTAGAAACTTACAAGTTCGGATATGCTCTTTGATTTGTTTCTAGATTTCTTGGATAGTAATTCATACTACTCTACTGTCTCCCCCTTTCTGTAGGTCCTGATGATCAGGCTCACTTATCAGTCCAATATAAAATGTACCATTCTTCTTTCATGGCTGCAATATCTGCAATTCCAGTTTCAAGGCTTTCTTCAAAAGTCCCTGACGAGCTTTAAACTCATCCAAGATAATTGTTTGGAAGGTTCGCCATTTTTTGTGAGTTTGTCTTATAGGGAGGTCAGTGAGACACATTCTAATCATTTGCAAAGACTTTCTGTGTTTCTGTTCCTACGGTGCTCCTTCACCCTGCTTTATTCGAGTAGACATACCGACAAGCACTGTGAGTTTGATTGTAGTAAGAAAGGAATGCAAGAGATGTTTAAATGGATTGAACAACAGATTCCAGGCTACACATTTTCTGATCACAGAATTTATACCAAGAAGAGTGTTGACTTTTCTGCATCCTTCGTCCGGTTGTTCATGCATGAGGTTTAAGTTTATCCTTCTATATCTATCATTTATATTTGGGGCTTTAGATTAACACCATAAAGTAGAGCTCTATTATATATTCTCTTTGTTTAATTGTAGGATGATCTATTATTTAAAGTCCTCCTGCAATTGCTCTCTGTACCATTGCATAGAGAAGAACTGTAAGTAGGGTAATACAGTGTCTTTCTGCTAACAGTTACCCAGTTTTCTGTGAGCTCTTATTGGCTTCTATTTATTTATAAGGCTTAAAGTGGAAGGGCATTCACGTCTAGATGAGGAACAAGCTATTCTCTTCCGTTTATCAACCTTGTTCAATCCTGTAGTCCTATTCTGTATATTTCTTTCAGAGGTAATTTTCATAAAGCATTCACATAAGGCAATTCTCCTGCTATGTTCCATTAGGCTTGCTAATTTGTTCAATCATTGATGAAATTCCTTCATGTCTGTTTTTCATTGTCAGTTGCATTATGATCATCAAGTCCTTCTTGATTACCTTATATCTAAAGACATCGGGGCTAGCTGTGCAGAGTACCTGCTGAGGTTATTCCTTTTCTCTTAAGTTAGTTGCTTATCAACTGCTTCATCCCTGCGTGTCAAGATTGGATATGATCTGCTATTTTGTTTGTGTGAGACCAGCCATGTTAGCTAGGAGACTAGTCTTTAAATGTTTCTCTAGCTGCAAAATAACGTAATGCGTTTCCCAAACAAATACATAAAATTGGTTGATTCCTGTTTAACATCCATTGTATTTTCCTGGTAGATGTTTGCGAGCAGTCTGTGATTCTTGGACCCTATTTATGGAATTCCCATTTGAAGAAAGTACAAATGCTTCATCTTCGAAGAGAAGAAAACTTTTGCTTGAGACTTCTGGGGTTGAAAAAAACTGTAAGCTACATCTGCAGGCTTTTGAAGATGCCAAAGATTGTCTGCTTTCATTACAAACTTCAGTTGTTAAACTACATCAGAAGAAATTATTTCCATACAACCCAGAAGCTCTTCTACGGCGGTTAGTCTATAGCCGCTACAATAAACTCACTCTATGTATATAGTCACCTAATCTAACTTTTTAATTTTACTTTGAGGCAGTTTGCTAAGGTTTCAAGAGCTCTGTCTATCCCACGAAAACTCATCCTGGACCAAAGGTAATTTAGTTGCATACTTTATATGGATCCAAAAGAACTGTTATGTGAAAATTGCCATATGCTTAGTTATGATTTGGTAAAGGGTTCTGTTAGTCTTTATTTTTGAATTTTTGGATTCTTTACAATTCCCCAGAGGTTTCCATTAATTGACAAAACAAATGTGGTGATAGAAGTCTTTAACCTCTCAGTGTAGCTTCTTAGCTGAGATTCTCTGAGAGAGAAGGATCAGATGCCAACACAAAGAAGTCTCCTTTCCAGATCAAGTTTCAAGCTAATTAACTCACAAGTAGAACTGTATGTAAGTTAAGAGAATCTCCTGTCTAATCGAATTTTCTTGGGGGTTGAGACACAAGTGTATCTGACATGAGTTGTGTTTCTGCAGAGAGATCCTAAATTCTTTGTTGGTGCACCTGCTATGAAACAGAGAGCATTATGTTCTTGCCTCCATACTCCAAATCTGAAAGGTATAAGATACTCTGTTCAAGCTAATGTGAAACTGCCCCCAGCCAAATACAGTAATCAATGAAATGTCGAATACAGTGTAGAAATAACCAAAAATCACAAAATATTGAAACATTCTTTATTCATATCATAGATGTACTTGAGCCCAAATCATACATAGTTGTAATATTTAGTT
This sequence comes from Capsella rubella, assembly GCF_000375325.1. Taxonomy (NCBI): domain Eukaryota; kingdom Viridiplantae; phylum Streptophyta; class Magnoliopsida; order Brassicales; family Brassicaceae; genus Capsella; species Capsella rubella. The sequence goes on from NW_006238919.1 coordinate 8,783,525, forward strand.
ATATTTCGCTGCTATTTCCTGTAGCAGTTCAGAAAGCTGTTGAGGCTTAGTGAGCATAACCATGTGACCAGCTTCTTCAATCCTCTTCACTTCGTTAGGCTCGTAGTTACTGATCATCCAATTCTGAATCTCCTCCGGAAGCACATTGTCCCCTTCACAGACAATAAACACTCTCTTTCCAGATCCATATCTCTCCTTGGATATCAAATCTTCACCTTCCATGTCCTTTGTGTATAACCAGCTCGGTTTCACCAACGCCATAGCTAATTCCAGATCCTGCAATCAAATTACCAACAGTGACCACCTGATCTCAGACAAAGATAATCTTAACATCACATGGAAGCAACTACATTATGCCATAATCATAACTGTTGACTCACCTCTAACTGGCAATTACTATATGCCTTCTTTAAGAAAGCAGTACCGAACAACACTGAACTTGGAGGGTGTTCTGGTCCTTCCTCGAATGTAAACTCACAATCCATGGCGAAACCCTCTGGTAGTCTCTTAAAATACTGCATATATACAAACAGAATGTGACGTGTGTGGTGAGAAGATAAGTTCATAAGTATGCTCTCAAACAAGATAAGAGAAAGATATTGTTTCTTCCGGCTGACCTCTTGAATCAAAACCGCCGGAGGAGAATCATGGTGCGGCATATAAGCAGAGAGGAAGATTCCAACAGAGACTTTGGTCGGAAACCTTTCCATAGCGAGAGAAGTCCCAATGCCACCATAGCTATGACCAACGAGAACCACCTTCTCGTTCTCAGGAAGAGACTCCATGAAACTCATCAAAGGCTCAAGATGCTCGGACACCAAACGAACCTCATGTAGCCGCCTCGTGTCGATCCCGGACCCACCAAGCTCGATAGCTGTCACACGGTGACCATCACCCTTGAGCTTTGCAGCTAGTTTGAACCAGCACCATGCTCCATGACATGAGCCGTGGACAAAGACGAAGTGGTGGAGTTGTTGTTTCTGCATGTGATGTGTTTGCATTTGGTATTGTTTGGTAAGTCATGTTATCTTTGTCTACTCGTGTGTTATATAGGCAGCCATATTACCCATCACCAAAGGCCACATAGTTTTCTGTTTTCTGGTCAACTGGTTTAATTGCGGACACGAATTTATGATTCTAAAAAGGCAAGTAAAAACTGTAAGATAATATAATTAAGACACAAAATCTTTAAATCTGTAAATAATAATGGGGTGAAGTGAATCTCTTAGGTTTATTATTCACGGTTTAGAGTTTTAATTTGTTACCATACCTTACCATTAAAAATGTAAAATTTTAGGTTTACGGTTCAGATTTTAATATATTTTACTAAAATATAAAAGGAAATTTGCATATTTATTATTTATTTTAAAATAAGTTTCAGCTATTTACATGATTTTCGAATAATTACAGTATATGACGGACGTGGACCATATTCATAGTCTAATTGTCAATATGATTCCACTTTTTTGTTTTTCATTAATAAGAAATCAATATTTTTAATTTATTTTATCATTATTTCTTTTTCTTTGTCGGCAGTCAAGTCATATTTTAATTAACAAGAATGATGTTTATCTTCTTGTTTTGACCTTTTTAAATTATCAAGTTATATCTATGTTGGGATTCACATACTGTATATTCTTTTCGATTAATTGACATGTCTATCATATAATCTCGTTAATTACATACTTTTGTCACGTATTAGTTTATTGTTTTTGGTGAAACTATAAATTTATAGTGGATTAATTATTCTTAATTAGTGGACTAAATTGATATAAAGTAGAAGAGAGGCACAGAACGAATGCAAATTAGTGGGGTTAACGTAGGGTTTTACGCAAAAAAGAAAGAAAAAAGTTTTGGACGGCCAAAGTTAAGCACGTGGAGGAAACCAAAATTGCATTGTTGAAATCCATATTTGACAAATGTGAAACTGTTCTTCTCTTTAAATCTTGTTGTCAGTGCAAAGGTCAGATCACACTACTCATGCAATTAGGCCATTGGAACTTTTTCGAGTCAAATTTGGTCATCTAAACGTTACGAGGAAAATGACAACAAGGACATGTATAACGCATGAGAACAATGATAAAATAGTAAGAACTAGGTGAGATCCATTTCTCATTCGTATGTAAATGAGAGCCAATTGTTTATTGTACTAAATATTATACATTTTTTTCTTTTCTCTTTTGCAATAGGTGAATGACTCAAGAATTCTCAAAGCAAATTCTCTATTTTAAAGTTTCTGTATCTAATATAAACATACGTATACACTTATAGATTCAGCAATAAACGTAGCTAGAGAACTCTACGTATAAGTTTAGGGAAAAGAACCTACGTATACAACTTTTTTTAATAGTGGCTCTCCATTGCCGACCAATAAAAAAAATAGTGCTCTTGATCATTTTTTCTTACAAAGTCTTAACTCTTTTTAACAGTTCTAATTAGTCTCATTTTCTTAGTTGTATAAATTTTAAAACAATATATTTGAAGATTGATAGATTGAGAAAATATAAACCTTTTAGTTAAAAAAATTGTACCGCGGATTGAAACCTAATCCTATATATATTATTCATCTCATATTTATACCACTTTTTTTTCCTTTCTACAATATCATCTTTTTGGGGGTTATTTTGCTTGGAAGGAAATCAAACTACGAAACAAAGTGAAAGTACAACCCCAATACCAAAATAAACTCTCAAAAGAATACCCCAAGGAGAAAAAAAGAAGAAGAAAAAGAACATATAATTCATTGCGGAAAAGTATAAATGACAACCCAATTTTAGAAACTAGTGTAAAAGCTTGAAAGCACTAAAGAGCAAACAGAGGAAAAAAAAAAAACAAAGAGTTGAAAGAGACGAGACAAATAAATATCTATTTGATATTTATCGTAACATTTCCTAGATATAGACGAATGACCACAGAAGAAGACTGTTCTGATCGATCAAGAGGCATTTTCAACAGTAAATGCAACTAAAAAGAACATTGTGGGCGAGATGAGTACTTAAACCCTGATGATCATTATATTGTGGGAGTGAGCCATGTACAGTTTGAAGAATCTTGTTGGTGAAGTTAATCTCAAAGACGACAACACCATGCATTGCATCCAATGCAGACTGATATATCTAGCTGAGGAAAGTGATATTTAGAGGAGTCTCAACATTTTTCTTGTTTATATGAATTATTATTATTGATTTGGGATAAGACCTCTTGAAAAGAAAGTATAACTGTGGAAGCAAGGTCCTACTCCTACCACAGCCTCTTTCCTGATCAGATGCTTCTACAGTCATTGGTAAAGATGATGAGAACAAGATAAATAACACTTTCCACAATGAATAGCACATGTTTACCTCAAGGGTCTACGTCTACTTTAGAAAATGGTGGGACTTTCCCAATTTGGGAGTTTGCAGCCGGTGGCAAATTAAGATTTGATGTACCATTGTTCCCAGTAAGACATCTGCGAACACGTTGTGATTTGATGTTTGCTTAGCGTTTTCACTTCATAGAACTAATATAACACATCTGTAATTGGCAACAACAACCAAAATGTATCAAGAGCTCAATCCTAACTTGATTTGGTTGCATAACACAACCTGAGGCCCATTTAATAGCTCTTAAGGCCCAAAAATAACTACCATTTTGTTTTGGTTAAACATCAAAACCTACACTAAACTAAACTGGATAAAGACTTTGAAAAATAGAAAAGGTAAATAAAATATTATATACGAGAAACTAACAATATAATTTTAAATTAACTATGTAAACTTTAAGTATGAAAAATGCTAATTTTCATCAATCTTTGTGTTAATATGACAATCACCATAACATTTCACGATAATGTCAATATAGAATATTTTTCTATATATACTTTAAATTTGTAAACATACAAAAATATATAATTGTGGAATCTCCTTTGTCATTGGTAAGTATCGGATACAGGCTGTTGGGCCTCTTTTATGTGGTTAATGGGCTTTTACACCATGTTTGGGACTCCATTCCCAAAAAGTGCATTTTCTTGCCGTGTAAATAATTAATATTGCAAAATTCGAATAAAAAAATTTAGAGTGCACCAAGGTGTTACAGGCAGAGCGATTCGTAGTAGTCTCAAAAAATTAAGAGTAAAAATATTCATCGTTGCTAGTTGGTAAGGTGCATGTAAAAACCATTACTAGGAGAAGTTGAGTATTGCGGAGAGAGATGCATGTCACGGAATTGTTTGTGGAGTTGTTTAGCATATGTTGCACATAAATAGATTTGGGAAAATTTATAATAATTTCTAAAGATTAGATCACAATATATGTGATGATAATGTTAATGTAACATATGAAAAAAACGAACTACAATATATACCCTTCAAAGTCAACGATAAATCTTACTTGGAATAACGAAACAAAGTACGTAAACAAAATCATGTAATATTTATCGTCACTAAGAATGATTCTCTACTCTTCTTTTTTCAGTTACATAAATTACTTCAAGTTGAAAAAGGTTAATCTTTAGTTTAAGAAAATAATCTACATTTATGAGAACAATTCTCTGCTCTTCATTTCTTTAATTCACAATAAAAGCAAATTGTAAAAAACAAATCAATCCAAGTATGTGTTTTTTAATCAAAGTCCAGCTCCATATGACCATATAAATTTATTCATTCATATACCAATTAACCTTACATGATCGAGAGCTAAAGCTACTTTCAACAAATCTCTTATCTCCCTGTTAATTATAAGAATCTCTAGAAAATGCCTCTTGGTGAAATCGTCGTAGGGGCCGCTCTTGGACTTACTCTCCAAATCCTGCACGAGGCCATCTTAAGAGCAAAAGATAGATCCTCAACTACAAGATGTATCTTGGACCGCCTCGATTCTACAATCTTGAGGATCACTTCATTGATCGCTAAGGTCGAGAAGCTCAGTGGAGAAGCCGATGCATCTATGAAGAAAGTCATCAAAGATCTTAACAATCTTCTTGAGAAGGCCGTTGTTCTTGTCGAAGCTTATGCGGAGCTCAAACGTAGAAACTTACTTGGAAAATACAGGTTTGTGATGAATCTTTTTGATCATGTAATAATGATATTTTTTTTAAAATAAAATCTTAGATACATGAATACTTTTTTGTATATAGACATTTAATGAAACAAACCATACAATTAATTTTGTTTCATGTACTAACATACCAAAGTGTAACATACGTTGTTTAAGGTACAAAAGACGAATCAAAGAGTTAGAAGGTTCATTAAAATGGATGGTAGATATGAATGTTCAAGTGAATCAATGGGCAGATATCAAAGAACTCATGACCAAGATGTCTGAAATGAACACTAAACTTGACGAGATCACGCGTCAACCAATAGATTGTATTAGAGGATCTGATGAGGATAACAGTAACCAAAACATAGTCGAAAGGGTTGATCCATCTTTAGACTCCAATGATGGATGCTCAAACAACGGTTCTAATCCGAAGATCGAAATTCACCTTCGATAAAATCAAGCTTCTCGTTTTTTCGTATTTGGAAGCATATTGTCTTATTTATAAAAGTTATGAACCATTTTCTAAAACATTTTCTAAAGCAAAAATAATTTGTAATATACAACCGTTTTCAAAATTTAAATTGCAACATATGCAAAAAAGTTTTATATTTTGATTATATATATGTTTTATGTAATAAAGTAAATTAAAAACAAATAAGATCATACAAAATATTGGAAAATATCATATAAAAAATAATATTTTGTATTTATTATAGAGAGATTTATGGAATTTTGTTAATGATATTTCATATTTCGAAATAAATAATTAATGCCAATGGCCTGCTTTTGTAAATAAGTTTAAAACCAAATGGTTTTTATTAAAAGTGCTGCAAAAATGTTAATATAGATTTTTGATAGGCTACACAAAAGTTAGAAAGAAATTAATCAATGAAACATTTTGATTTTTTTTTTAAGTGATAGATTTTAGTGTTAGTGACTTGTATATCAATAAGTATTTATTTCCCGAATATTTTAGTATTCTCGTTTCTATTTATCAAACTAGACACAAAGGTTTATAGCTTGTCGATCTTATTGATTCAAGCCTCATAGGCAGAGTATTTATACAAGTATACAAGATAAGGACACAACTATGTAAAATATACAAACACATATTTACTCCTATTGTTTCGGGATAGTCCTTATCCTATTACCCCCCCTCAAGTTGGAGCGTACAAGTTTTGAATGCCCAACTTGGAAAGAAATTTTCCGAAAGCCTTAGGGCCTAAAGCTTTAGTCAATATGTCGGCCAGTTGATCCGCAGAAGAAACATGAGCCGTCACAATCCTTCCAGCCATAATGTCATCGCGAACAAAATGACAATCGTTCTCAATATGCTTCGTTCGTTCATGAAAGACTGGATTAGCACCGATGTGTAAAGCAGCCTTACTATCACATTTGAGAGTCATGGGTTGATCGTGTTGGAAGCCAAATGCTGCGAGAAGAGACTTCAACCATCGAAGTTCTTGAGCTAAGTCCGCCATGGATCGGTATTCGGCTTCTGCTGAAGAACGAGACACTGTCTTCTGTTTGTGTGCGGTCCAAGAAATGGGAGATGAACCAAGCTGAACAAAATAACCAGTGACCGAGCGACGAGATAAGGGACAATTCGACCAGTCAGAATCACACCAACCCGTGAGATGAATCGGTGAGCTAGCGCGCAATAAGATGCCTTGACCAATAGTCCCTTTAAGGTAGGGCACAACCTGCAAAGAAGCATCCCAATGCGCCTGTTTCGGGGATTTGACGAATTGAGAAAGAAGATGAATGGCGAATGCAAGATCAGGACGAGTAGCTTTGAGATAGACCAAACGCCCAACTAGGCGTCGATATGCAGCAGGATCAGGTATGTCGGGTCCTTCTGCATAAGCTAGGCGTTGATTCGGTTCGATAGGAGACCCAGCCGGAGCACAACCAAGTAAACCGGCTTCAGTAATGATATCCAAACAGTATTTTCGCTGACATAGATAAATCCCATCACTGCTGCGAGCAACTTCTAGACCCAAAAAATACTTAAGAATACCCAAATCTTTCATATGAAACCGAGATGATAAGAAATCCTTAAAACGTTGGATAAACATCGAGTCATTGCCGGAGATAATCAAATCGTCAACATAGACCAGGACACGAAGGGCAATCTTATCGTTGAGATAAACAAAGAGAGAGTAGTCAGCCCGTGTTTGTTGAAATCCAAAATCCGTGAGTGCCTTTGTCAACTTGGCGAACCAGCAGCGAGGAGCCTGTCGTAAACCATACAAAGACTTGCGTAGTCGACAAACACGCGTGTCAGTGGTAGCTCGAAAACCGGGAGGCATACGCATATACACCTCTTCGTGAAGATCACCATGCAAGAATGCATTATGCACATCCATTTGATGAACTTCATAATTCCGTTTCGCAACAAGATCAAGAAACATTCGAACTGTTGTCATCTTGGCAACCGGTGCAAATGTTTCTTTAAAATCTTCTCCTTCAATCTGATTATTTCCGAGAACAACCAGCTGTGCTTTATATCGTTCAATCGTGCCGTCCGAGTGCAATTTGATGCGGAAAACCCATTTGCAGCCAAGAGCTTTCTTGCCGAGAGGTAGCTCAACCAAATCCCACGTTTTGTTATCTTCCAAAGCCGTTATCTCCTGAGACATTGCTTTTGTCCAAACCGCAGAAGTTAACGCATCTTTATAAGACCGCGGTTCGACAGCAGCCGTCAAAGCCACCAAGTAGCTGCAATGTTTATCCGAAAAACGAGAACAACTATGATAATTAGCAAGAGGGTGAACTGTACCTGAGGGTGGCTGAGGAGAGGAAGACGTGAGAGTAGTGTGAGAGGGCTTTTGAATCGTTGGAATGACAAAATCTTTCAACTTGACGGATGGAAATTTAGTTCGCAGACCACGACCAAGCGGTTCAGACGGAGTGGTAGTAGTCGTGACCAACGTATCATCAGACGTTAGTTGAACCAGAGTAGGAGTCGGATGTATGACATCGGGAGTAGAGGAAGTGTTCTGTGATGGAAACACTTCGTCATCGTCAGCATGTGGGAAATTCGGAGCATCAGTGCGAGGCACAGATGATGAAATAGTGGAGGAGTGAGTGTTAAAGGGAAACTCAGACTCCAAGAACACCACATCTCGTGATGAAAAAAACTTTTCGGTTTCAAGATCATATAAACGCCATCCTTTCTTGCCGTATGGGTAACCCATAAAAACACATTTGCGACTCCGGGGAGAGAATTTATCACCTTTGTGATCTAAATTGTGAGCATAGCATAAGCAGCCGAAGACCCGAAGATGTGCCATCTTTGGTGGATGTCCATACAACAACTCAAACGGAGTCTTGGCAGCGAGAAGCTTAGAAGGTGTACGATTAATCAAATAGCATGCCGTGAGTGCACATTCAGCCCAAAAATCAGTAGGCAAGGCGGCTTGGAAGCGTAAAGCACGTGCGACGTTTAAAATGTGTCGATGTTTCCTCTCCACACGCCCATTTTGTTGTGGAGTCGCGACACACGAGGTTTCGTGAATAATACCGTTATTGTGAAAGTACTGAGAAAGACACATGAACTCCGTTCCATTGTCACTACGAAGAATTTTAACCTTGCTCCCAAATTGTCGTAAAGCAAGATTAATGAAGCTTCGCAAATGTGTGGAGACCTTAGTTTTGTCGGGGAGCAGATACAACCAAACGGCCCGAGAGTAGTCATCAACGATCGTTAAAAAATATCGAGAGCCGCATAAAGATGTTGTTCGGTAAGGACCCCACAAATCACAATGAATCAAATCAAATGCTCGAAGTGCTTTATTAGAACTAATAGGAAAGGGTTGTCGAGTTTGCTTCGCTTGAAGGCAAACTTCACAATTATTTAAAAAATCAAAAGAAGAAGTCCTAAACTGAACACCAACACCAGAAAGCATCTTCACAACCGGGGTTGACGGATGACCGAGACGTTGATGCCAAAGAACACCATCGTCACCAATACCAGACTGAAACGCTGCTACTGAATCAATCCCCTTGAAGTGATAAAGCCCCTCTCTCTCACGTATCCCCGCTCCAATCAGCGTCCTCGTGATACGGTCCTGCAAAATCACCAATTTATCAGTTACTTGGCCAACCGCAAAATTATCAGTAACAAGCTGTCCAAAGGAGATTAAATTGGTGTTAAAGCCGTCGATGTAGTAAACGTTAGAAAGCACCAAACGAGAGGTCAATCTCGCAGTGCCTTGAACAGTAGCCATGGCATTCTTGCCAGCTGCTAGCGTGACCGAGACGGGTGTAATATTTCGGAGGTCGGATAACAAATCAAGTCGGCCGGTCATGTGGTGAGTAGCACCTGTATCGAGAACCCATAGGGTATCGTCATTCTTACCACTTAGTCGTTCCTGCTCAGGAGGAGTAGCTTGTGGAAACAAGGATCGGAGTATTCGCCATTGGTCGTCGGAGAAACCTGTTAAGCCTTGACGATCCGCATCAGTTAACGCCATATGAGCTTGGACAGGTTGTTCGCCAACAATCTGGGTAACATTAGCACGTGGAGCAGCACCTCTTCCGCGGCCAGCAGCTCCTGTGTTGGTTGCCTGGATGTTGGTTCGATTGCGAGGTCGATCACCCCACCACGGAGGGAAACCGATGACACGAAAACAAGTATGTGCTTCATGTCCAAGGCGTCCACAACTCGTACAAGGCACGGTGGAGGATGAAGCTGGTCGTGGTTGTCGAGTGTTCCCAGTGTCGATGGGACGGTTAGAAGCTGAAGTTTGAGCATTAAAACTCATAATGGCAGCTTCTTGGCGAGCATTCGCTTGAACAGTCTCGTTTTGAACCATCGTTTGATAAACTGAATCAAGTGAGGGAAGTGGAACCTGAGCACATATTTGGGATCGAACAGCACCATGTGTGGAGTCATCAAGACCATAAAGAAAATCATGAACTCGAATCAGATCACGTTCAGCTTCATGAGCATCTCCTAACTCACACTCACACTTGTTGCAGGTACACACTTTGCTTGATAAGCATTCAGACATGGCATCCCAAATCTTCGTGAGGCGTCCAAAGTAGTCATCAACGGTAGAGCCAGACTGCCTACAAGTCGCAAGAGAACCACGGAGTTGTTGATAACGAGCTCCGCTCTTCACTGCAAATCGTCGTTTGATTAGATCCCAAAGCTCCTTTGCTACCTCCTTATGAGAGATATTGGTTCTCAGCTTTGGTTCAATCGTCAGTTTGATCCAGGTAACAATCAGATGATTGTTCGCACGCCAGTCTTCAAGGTCGGTCGAATCATCAGCGGGTTTTGGGATACTTCCATCCACAAAACCAAACTTCTTTCGGCAGCTAAGAGCAACTCGCAGGTTAACAGCCCATTCGTCGTAATTCTGGCCATTAAGCAGCGGTTGAGAGATCGTCGCTCCGGGGTTGTCACTTGCAGTCAGGTCGTATGGAGAGATCGTTCTCCGGGTCGGTTTAGCGATTACAGCAGCTGCTGCTGCTGCAGCCAAAACTTGGTCGTCGTCAGCCATCAGTGTCGAGATGTCGAAGGAACAAACCGAGAGAGATTAGTTTGTTCTAGGTCAAGAAATCGAATCAAAAACAAGATCAGAAAAAAATTGAGATCGAGAGAATATCAGAATTTAGAGTCGTGGCTCTGATACCATATCAAACTAGACACAAAGGTTTATAGCTTGTCGATCTTATTGATTCAAGCCTCATAGGCAGAGTATTTATACAAGTATACAAGATAAGGACACAACTATGTAAAATATACAAACACATATTTACTCCTATTGTTTCGGGATAGTCCTTATCCTATTACTATTCACTAATATTGGGTTTATCATACATATGATAAAGCCAAACTTACATATGTATATAACGCCTGCTTGCTTTGTATAAAATACAAAAGAAGATTGGTTACAACTTATTTGTAAATTAAGCATATTTTAGTGCAAATTGTGCAAGTAAACGATTAATCATTGAGTTTTATAATCACAACAACTTGGATATATATAATTCCAACGTTCTCCATTCACCTAGAAGAAAGAGTTGACCGATATTAAGTTTTAAGTCAATGTCTCTTGTCTTCATCTAGTTATTCCAAAAGTACTCGATCGTTTTGTTAACAAAAAGTATTGTGATCATTATAGTCCGGCTTGGTACGCAAGATAACATTTTTGTTCTCCAAAGTTATCTTCACTAGAAAAAGACTCTTCAATAGTCCCATTGACATAGATACCTCCATACATTCACCTCGAGGGCTGAAGAGCTAATCCTGATCCTAATCAAGAATAATGCCGGTTAGTGAGGTTATGGCAGGGGCTGCTATTGGACTTGCTCTCCAAGTCCTTCACGACGCCATCAAAAGAGCTAAAGATAGATCTTTAACCACAACATGCATCTTGGACCGTCTCGATGCAACAATCTTTAGGATCACTCCGTTGGTGGCTCAAGTTGATAAGCTTAGCGAAGAAGTGGAAGATTCACCGAGGAAAGTTATTGAAGATCTTAAGCATCTCCTTGAAAAGGCCGTTTCTCTTGTTGAGGCCTATGCGGAACTCAGACGCAGAAACTTACTCAAGAAGTTCAGGTTTGTATATTATAACAGTATATACGAATTTCTTCCGTTTATATGATGAAGTCGCCTCATAATTTCTTAGTTAAATAGTTTAGAAAAGCATCTTCGTTTCTCAAAACATTTGTATCATTTTTGTGGATTTGATATCTTTAGGTATAAGAGAAGAATAAAAGAGTTGGAAGCTTCATTAAGATGGATGGTGGATGTGGATGTTCAAGTCAATCAATGGGTAGATATCAAAGAAGTCATGGCCAAGATGTCTGAAATGAACACTAAACTTGACGAAATCACGCGTCAACCAACAGATTGTATTTGTTTCAAGAGCAGTCATAGCATATCACAAAGTAGTAATCAAGATATTGTCGAAGTCTCAGAGCGATCTTTGGAAGAAAATGCTGAATGTTCGAGTGATGGATCAAAGCCGAAGATTGATATACACATTCAGTGGAGTTCAAGAAAACGGAACAAAGACAGTGAAATCCGATTTGTATTGAAGTGATGATTCTTGATGTACCAATTGTGTGAAATCACTCAAATGTGATCAAGTTGAATTGTTCAAGATGTAGATTCAACTTTGGAAAATTTGGAGAACTCCTTATTTTCCTCAAACCTAATGCCATATAATCTTTTATAAAATGTGCCAATTGTGATTAAACAAAGAGAAATACATAAATATATTATACATTATATTACATATATGTGTATGTGAATCCAAAGTTTGTAGCGTAAAACTAAAAACCAACAAACGATCCAAAAATGAACGATGGAGTGGAGCTAAGACAATACTCCACAGTTGTGTCTCAACAGTAACGGACAAAACAGACTTTGTCCTCAGAACCTCAGAGAGCATACACTATCTCTCCACTACTGTCAACATCAATCTCAGATTCGGAATCAAAGTCATCCATGTCATCGTCTAGATCAAGATTATCCGCCATGAAGTCATCAAGGCAACGGTTACGAACAGTTGGAATCGTAGCCTCTGATATTATCTGCATGATCGTGTCAAGACTCTGCATCGGCTGCTCGGGCTCTTGAAACTGACTACCCATTCTGTTCTCATCCATCAAATCACCTGGAAGATTCTTCAAGAACCATTTATCGGATTTGATCTCTGGAATAGTGATTCTCTGCCATATTGGGTCTCACAATTGGTTTACTCAGAACTCCAAATGCTTTTAAAAACAGAGTTTATTCAAAGAGTGGAACTTACAGTAGCAGGATCGGCCACGAAAATCCTGGATATTAGATGTCGACATTCTGGTGAAAGGTGCAAGTCCTCTGGAATTGAGTATGTGACACTAAGGATTCTCTGCATTTTAGGTCAACAGAGAAGCAAACTCAATACAATCACGTTTGAAGGATAATGATGATTGAGATAGAAACTAGAAAGAACTTAGAGAAATGCTTACTTGTATTGTTTTTCGATAATCTCTTGGCTCTTGTGGATCCTCAAATGGATATGCTCCAACCAACATTACATATAAGGTTACACCACATGACCATACATCTGCAAGCTGGATATTGAAACACAAGCATAATTCAGAGGAAATCTCAAAGAATATTTGTGGTGCAAAAAACCATACCTGGTTTAATTCTAAACAGAGGAATTGGTCTCATGCCCTTACCTTGCCATCATATTCCTGTCGAAGAAGAATCTCTGGTGCGATGTATGCAGGAGTACCAACAGTTGACTTTGGTTGCGAATGAAGAACAGAAGACTGAACAAAAGAAATGCATAGTTAGGACTAAAACAGAAACAATGATTTCAACGTCAATCAGTAGGAAATACATGATCGATACAGAGCATGAGCAAGATGTTCCCCGCTGTTTTGAATAGGGCCAGCCATATTGTAACACACATAAACTAGGAATTCAGAAAACAAACCTTCAGAGAAATAGTACCTTGGAATAACCAAAATCACATATTTTCAAACGAGGTGCCGGACTTCCGTCCAACAATGTATTCTCCAGCTTCAAGTCTCGATGACAGATTTGCTTCATACGGAAATCAACACAGTATTACCAGAGTAAATTATTAAACTCTCCAAAAGAAACAAACATAAACAAGAAAAGTTCAATTAATTTTAAGAACACTGCTCTGCATACCATTGCATGACAATAACTAACTCCAGAGATAAGCTGCTGAAAGAAGAACCGAGCCTATACATTTAAACAAAAACACTCAAAGATCAGTACAAGCACATCGATAACTACAACACAAAAGTATAATATCAGAATCAAAACCTCATCTTCGCTAAACCTCCCTGCATTGCAAATCCGCTCATAAAGTTCTCCACCAGCAGCATATTCCATAACAATAGCCAAATGGGTAGGCGTCAAAATCACCTAAAACATTATAAAAACACACACACAGAACAAACTCTAAACCACACTGCCTTACTCTTACACATAAACAAAACACACAGAAGAAACATCTCAAAGGTGAATCATACCTCCTTAAACCTGACGATATTAGGATGCCTCAGTGATCTATGATTGATAATCTCCCTCTGAACATTCTCATCAATCTGTCAACACGAATCACAACAGCTTCAAAAAACCAAAACTAAAAATAAAAAGCATTTATTGAAAACGAATTAAGGAAGGTCAAAACTTTTATAGCATTAAATCATAGTAACAGAAAACAAAAAATAAAATAAAAGCAAGCTGGATCGGATAAAAAGGGAAGGTACTAAATCTGGAAACTAAAAAAAAAACGAAATCTTTGGGATCATCATATCACTAAAACCTATAAATATCAAATCTTTCAATCCAAAGTAAATATATTTTTTATAAAAGAGTAAAAGGGCGATCATAAAAACCAAACCTTTTCTCCTCTCTCGATGTACTTAACAGCAACGAGCTCCTTGGTAACCCTATCAGTCATGAGACGAGCTACACCGAAATTACCAGAGCCAATATCTTTGACGAAGTCGTAACGATCACTGTCGTGCATAATCGGCAAATCAATCGGCATAATCTGTGAATTACTCGCCGGATCCATTTTTTTTTTTGTGATTTCTTCCCAATCACATCAGATTAGCACAGACCTGTTTAGAAGAGAAACAGTAGCTGGGAATCTAGGAGAAGAAGAAGAAGAAGCTTCGCGTGGAGTTTAGCAAAGAAGGAGGAAAAATATCTCACAAAGGATAAATTTTGGGGAAAAAGATTGGATCAACGAATGAGAAAGACAAAGGCAATTATTGGTCGCTCTCTACATTAGATAAGAGGAGAGAGAGAGAGAGAGCTTTGAAACGACACCGTTTTTGTTAATCTGTTTTTTGATACGACAAAAGCCGCCGCGTTTTGGTCATTTTGTTATTGTAGTTGTTTGTTTCCTTTGGCTTCGTTAGTTCGTCTTGTCGACTAAAATAACGATTAGCCTTTTTGTTTTATCCGTTTAGTGTTTTTAAAATAAATTTTAAAAATTCACTATCCGTGAGATTTGGAAAAATATTTTGTACAGTTTTGTACCGTTTCCTTATTTTTCTTTTATAATACGTAAAATTATTTTGTATAGTTTACCTTTTTCTTATTACTATTCAAACTGTTTTTTAGAATTAATAATTTTCATAAAAAACTGCGTTTCTCCCACATATTCGTTTGTAGTTTGTTATTTTTTATTTCAATAAATTAGGGAGACCTTAATCTCCCCTCTTTCACAAAAATAAAATAATAATAATATTAATAAGAAATTCAATCTACTGGTTATTTTTAGAATTCAACCCATAAATATTTTTTTAAATAACCAATAGAAAAAGAAAAAAAGACTCGAGAATACAAATAGTCATAACATACTAAATAAACATAAATAACGCATAAAAATCTGGAAAATCTTATAATATAGAACAAAAGAAAAAAACTTAAAAAATTAAATAAAATGGAACGGATGGAGTATATATCTACTTCTAAAATTATTATCCTATATATTTTTCAAAAAGTGTTCCTTAATAACTATGTAAATCATATCACTAAACTTCAAACCAAATACATACAAAATCAAAGTTATGGTCAGACCATTTACATACCTTGAATTTTTTTTTGAAATAAGCAGACATCGTTGAGTTAATATACATGTCAACATGATATTATCTTTCTATTTTTTTTAATTTTTTTTTTGTAAACAACATGGTATTATCTTATTTTTGAGTTATAATACTTCTTGAGTTATCTAGTTTACCTAACACAGAGAAGATCATCATGCATTCTTTGGACTGCTTAATTAGACAAGATTAACATTACTGGGAATTTGAAAGATAATGATAATCGAAGTTGAAGATGAATAATGAAACTCAAAAAAAAAATCAAACTAAAACGAAAAAAACGTTTGTAGTGTAAACATTTAGTGTAACAACACCCAATGATAAATATACTACTTATATTTCGTTTGAGTTCTTATAGAGTTCATCTACAACATGTATAGGGGGAAAAAAACATGTACATAGTTGTATTGTAAGCCACCTGCAGCGATCAATATAGGGAAATATATACTTATAGTTGCACGAAATTCATCTTATGAATATTCAAAAGCATATATAAATTAACTATAGTCAAAATCACATATAAATCATATTACTAAATTCCTCATTTTTCCCTTTAAAAGTTCGAAGCTGGTTGATGTACAGCCCAAAACACTATTCCAGCACTATGAGTATTTGTATAATCTTAGTTATTAATTATAATTAACTAACCTTAACACCGAATAAACAGAGAAACAAATTCTTCAAAAGCCATAACGTACCTTTTCAAAGGATGATGACTCCAAGATACCTATATATGTATCTCAGAAATCAGAACCATTTCGTCCAATGATATTGTTCTTTATCATCCATGTCTCAGTTTAAGACTTGAATAAAACATGACAAAAAGAGAAGAACCATGCATTGACAATTTTCTTTTGTAGAAACTTTTTCTTATCTCATCTAAACCAAAACTCGGATCAAAAAGTTTAAGTCTAAAACATGATAACACAACTTCATCAATTCAAATCTAAATCCAAATCTAAATATATAACTAATAATTAAAATACTAGTTAGGTGCTTCAAAAACGTGATCTTATATATAATTGTTGAAGGTTTTGTCGTTGCGCTATACGATTGCGATTGTGGATCTCTTGTAAAACCATCATGAGTTCCCTCTTGGCGATTTTCGATTGAATTTGAAGGTTTTGAAGTTGATGTTGGAGTTGGTGAATCAGTCCAGTGCAACCCATGACTGGGTCGCGGAGACGGGCTTCGGCCTCGAAACAGAGTGAATCAACGCATGCTTGCTTCTGACTAGGCTCAATACCCATGACAAGTTCAGCCACAGAGCTAATGTCAAACACCTTAGACAATGTATTGTACTTCTCCGGTTTGTTTGCTGGTAAGTAAGGCGCAAAAACACACTCTTCTATGCATGCATGTTTCACATTTTTGCACTCACATGATTCCATCTACTAATACAAAGGATTGTTAGAAGAAATGAAAAAAAAAAAAGAGAGAGAAAAAAATCACCTCAGAATAATTATATTTAGTTAAACTTCATGACAATGAAACTTCTACGTGTGTGCAATAACAATTAGAAGTCGTTACAAAAATTAGTTTATCAACAGTATGAGACTGATAGATTTTAAATATCATACATAAAAGTTCGTAATTAATTACATAGACAAAAGGGAAATCTTTGTTAACAATCAATCAATAGAAGAAGAAAAAAAAACCTAAACCTTGAAAAACACCTAGCTAGAAACCCTAAATCTAATCAAACTAAAAAAAACATGTTTAAATATTTTGAGTGAGAATAAGAAATTAACTAACCAGGAGACGATGTCTGTGTACAGGACTTTCGATAGGGATCAACAGAGGAAGAAAACAAAGCACACACAGTTTATGATGATGCAAAGAAGATGAATACTCTAGTTGAAGAAGATAGCGAACTAGGCAATATATATACACAAAAATGAAAATTTTCTACTCTACGATCTGTTTAGGGAAAACTTTTTCGAAGAGATGAAATAATTTAAAACTTAGATATATATTTGAATAATTTTTTTTTTTTAAAAGATAAATACATATGATATACGTAAATAACTCTTTAAATTATCAGGGTTTAATAGAACTTGATATCAGGGTTTCTACGGACTAGATAAGCAAATATTAAATCTTTTTACTTTCTTATATAAACTAAAAATTAAGCAATAATGTCAAATTGTTTATATAATTGATTGGCTTTTCTTAAATATAAATAACGGCTTATTGAGATATATGAGTGATGAGGATATTAGGCGAATATTATGTACGTATTCTCTGGAATCTTTGTAGCGATCAAATCTGAAATAGTTAAAGTTGGTAAAAAAAAAAAAAAACACAACGATCTTCCTCATTTCTCTGAATCCTATAAGAAAGTAAACAACTTTTGCTTATCTAGTGCTACAAGTTCAAATTAAAACAAGTTAACACAAACTCAACAATTCAAATCGAAATATCAATCATAAGACTAGCTAGCTATAGATAAAGAGGTGATCTTATAAATGATCGTGGCGATGGTTTTGTCGGTTGCGTTGTAATTGTAAAATCATCATATGGTCCCTCTTTGCGATTTGTATAAGACGCTTAACCTCTTCAAGCTGAAGCTGGAGGAGATGAATATAACCAGTGACGCCAAAGACTGGATCGCGGAGACGAGCTTCTGCCTCGAAACAGAAGGAGTCAACGCATATTTGCCTCTCGCTAGGCTCAATATCCATGACATATTGAGCCAACCGCCTCATGTCATAAACCTTAGACAACTTTGTGTACTTGTCCTTATTGGTTGCTGGTAAATATGGTGCGAACACACACTCTTCTATGCAGTTATGCCTCACTTCTTTACACGTACAAGAATATTCCATCTGCCAAACCAGCAAGTGTTAGCACAAACCCTTAAACTAAACAAACTAATCAGAAAAAACAAAAGAAGACGTAACAATAAGTAATTAACTAACCAAAATAGATCGATTGTTACTGGAGTACTGTTTATAGTATACTGAATTTTCTCGGGTCATATTTGTTAAAGAAGGTGAAAAAATTGTGACACGAGACGATAATGAATACTAGTGATCAAAAACATATATATAGCGACAATTACACACAGAAATGCCCACCGATTTTAGAATTATTTTTTATTAAATATGACAAAAATATTTTAGGTAAGATATTCTAACAACTGGGAAATCTGGGATGGCAACGAATTTTTATAGTTTGCATAACAATAATTATTAACTATCATTATCAAGAAGGAAAACAAAAATATCAATAATCATTGTTTTAAATATTTTTCTCTTTCTTAAAGATATCAATATCTCTTTCCAGTCCTATCATAATACTATTATTCATTAAATAAAAAAGTAAATAAAATAATAAAGATAATACTTATATTCATCGTTTGGTTAATTAATTAATTCTACAACTCCTAAATTTGCAAAAAATCCGGAAAATAAAATCTCCGATGCCACAACTACTGTATATTATATAATAATCGATTTTAAAATTTTACAAAAAAAAGCTCCGATGCCGGGAATCGAACCCGGGTCTCCTGGGTGAAAGCCAGATATCCTAACCGCTGGACGACATCGGATCTTGTTAGCTATACGACGAAAACAGGTATTAGAATATGGTTGTAACTAAATCATTTGTAGTTACCGATATTATGTAACATTGATATTAGTGTTCTATATCAACTATGTGAAAAGAAGAAAACTAATAATTCACTAACCACTCCGATAGGTGCAAAGTAATGTAGCTATACATATATGTACAAACGATAAGAATTATAAAAATAAAAAGAAGGGTTAACATTGTTATCAAAACTGTTTCGATGATTTAGGTAAGCATGCATATATGGTTCATATCTTTTTGTCTCGGACAGTCATCACACTCTCATTATGCTGCGTATGTGTCTCTTGCGTTTGCTGCATTTGAGCGGTTTGTGTGGATGCAAAACGCTGAGCCTCATTTTGTAACTGTTGAGCCGTTAGATAGCCGTCATTAATAGGTGTATCCGGTATCATAGGATTGGATTGGAGTTGCTGATACGCAATGGGGTGCTGTGGCGCGAATGTCGGGACGAAACCACCAGAGGCAAGCTCGTTCTTGGCGATTGCGAGCTGGTTTTGAAGATCGTTAAGCTGACTTTGGAGGCGGTCTATGATACTAGAGACGCCATGGACCAAGTCATTGAGACGAACTTGTGCCTCCCAAGTGAGCGTGCTCATGGCAATTTCTCTCTGGCTAGGGTGAATTTCGTTGATAAGTGAAGCAACATGGCTTGCTCCGAATACCTTGTGGATCATTTCGTAGTTTTCTTGTTTGTTCGTGGGGAAGTAAGGCGCAAACACACAGTCTTTTGTGCATTTTCTCCTCAAGTACTTGCACGCCGCGCACGGTGGTACTATATTGTCCATGATATACAAAATCTATAAAATTAAAGAAAGAAGATAAGGATTAAACCAAACATAAAATTCAGATTGTTTTTTTTCCAAACATGAAAAATCAAAACTTGTAAATCCATGAAGCATAGCCGCATAGAATCTTAGCTATAAATATACGAACTCGAATTTTTATTTTGTTTTGTAAATTCTAAACACTAATCAGTAAAGAGATTTAAGTTGCAAATAAAAATCTTGGAATACGTTTTCCACTCAAAATATATGCTAAAAGAAGGTGAAAACACAAACATGAACATAAGATGAATCTCAAGTGAGGTATTCATAAAACCAAATTTTAAGATGTGGAGTCATGAACATAAGATGAAATCAAATCGGTATTTAATTGTGCATAAAAGCAACAAGAAAATAAAAAAGGATCCAACATTATACGTAAACAACAAAATACTTCTCCAAAATCCTCACCTCTACGGTAAAATACGTTCAACACGAACTTTAAATTAAGTAGGTCAAAATTTCCCCTACCACACAATTTTTTATTTATAGTACAAAAGAAAAACAATATCCAACCTAATTAATAATGTTTTATAATCCTACGCTGACCGTAGATAAAACCAAATAGATATTTATCCAGATAATTAAAATATTCATATAGGTGTGCTTATAATTTGATATTTTCAGTCTAGTAAAATATTTGCTTCTTTCAACATTTGCAAAATACAGTATTATTATTTTTATTAGGAGTTAATTAATTTTGAAGTATCTGCGTAAAGGCCCATTAATAAAACTCAATTAAAGCCCACTAGAGTAGTGTTAGTATCGCATTGCATTATTGGAATTGGTTCTCTTCTCGTCGTCGGATCTAAAAAAAAAAAAATTGACCGATTTTTTCAGCATCATCTCCCATGGCGGAATCAAGCTTCGATATTGAGTATGCTTCTTCTAAGTTCTAGCTTCTCTCTCTTTGCATATCTGATTATGTGTTTTTTTCTCCAATGTTAATGGGAACTCCTTGTTGGTTTTTTTTAATACAGTTCCGACGATCTTGAATATGCTGAGATTGTTGTTGTTCGTCATGGTGAAACTGCTTGGAATGCCGAGAGAAAAATCCAGGTAAATGTTTTAATTTGAAAATGGGTATTTGGGTTTTTAGCTGTATCTTCAATTGTCTCTGTAAAGGTATAGTTTTTTTGGGAATCTTTGATGATTGGAGATTTAGAAATGTGGTTGTGTGTGTTTGCAGGGTCATTTGGATGTTGAGTTAAACGATGCAGGAAGACAACAAGCAGTGAGAGTATGTGAGATGCAACTTGAATCCTGATGATGGTGATGATGAAAAATGCCTTTGTAAAACTTTTCTCTTCTTTTGAAATGAAGGTTGCAGAACGGTTAGCCAAGGAGCCTAAGATATCTTATGTTTACTCTTCTGACTTGAAGAGAGCCTTTGAGACTGCTCAGATCATTGCAGCTAAGTGCGGCAAGCTTGAGGTATATTAACATATAGCTATGTGTTAAAAGTTACTTTCTGTTTTTGAATCTGCTCCTAAAGTCTCCAGCTTTTTGCTCTTCCTCTTTCGGGGTTCTAAGTTCTGAAAAAGCCGTTATTTATCTACCATTGTGAAGCTCTGAATCCATATTGGCTTTCTAGAGACTATAGAAGTTCCAACTGTGTATAAAAGTAATGTGATGCAGGTACTTACTGATCGTGATTTACGGGAGAGACATTTAGGGGATATGCAAGGAGTAGTGTATCAAGAAGCTTCAAAATTTTGTCCTGAAGCTTACAAAGCCTTTTCGTCTAACCGCACAGACGTTGATATCCCAGTAAGATATTGTTTACCAAGAAGCTTAGTTATGTGAATGATGATTGGTTTTTCTTGATTCAACAAAGTTTGCTTCGGTTATATGAATGAAGGGTGGAGGAGAAAGTCTTGACAAACTTTACGACAGATGTACATCAGCATTACAAAGAATTGGTGACAAACATAGAGGTTTCTTCCTTTTCTTGTGCGTTTGTTTCTCCGAGATTATTGTATTACGAACACTAACACATATGTTCTAAGTATTTGTCTTGGTTTACTTGGTGGTTTGATGAAGGTGAAAGAGTAGTAGTAGTGAGTCATGGAGGTGTGATTCGATCTCTCCACGAAAGAGCTCGTCCAAGTGCAAGAAGAATCGATAAGATACTCAATACATCGGTCAATGTGTTCCATTTATACGACGGAGACAAATGGACGATCCAAGTTTGGGGAGACGTGAGTCATCTGGACCAAACCGGCTTCTTACAATCCGGTTTTGGTGGAGACAGAACCTCTGGTTAGAGAGAGATTCAATACTCTTCTTCCCCCTTGGAAGAGCAATTTATGTAATTTAAGTTTCACTATATTAACATTTGACCCCATAATAACTTAGAGGTTTTCTCAAGATAACCAAGTAAATTGGGAGGATTATTAAAGTACACTTGCTCTATATTTTATCATTTTGTGTAACAGTGAGGAGTACAGTTAAAAGAGGAAATATGTATCTGCCATTGAACAATGAAAAATAATCAATATTGGAAATGAAATAAGATTCTTGAAGGGAACCAAATCGTGGTGTCCCAAATACAGTGTGTTGGAGTTTGGGTAGATAGGAACATTGAACAATGGAGTTGTTTAGTAAGTAGTAACTCAACTCTACTCTAAAACCAAACTATAGTGTTAATAACATTGGGATCATCACCATCATCTTCATCTTCATTTTTCTCCTTCTTCTTCTTGGAGATTGAGAAAGAGATTTTGTAATACTTTTACAGAGTTACCCTTTTGATATTGGCGCCATCACTATCAAAAAAGAAAAAGGGAGAAAGGTAACGTTGAGTGAATCCATTTGACCAAAAATATTGTTTGGCCCCCAAGAGCACCTTCTGATTTTTTTTGGCGGCAATGGCAAAGGGGTAAAAATGGCACACACACAAAAAAGAAAACAAAAGTAGAGATATGTTATTTTCCTAAGCTTCATGATTGTCATCATTAGGAGTATATGAGTATCAATGTTGTTGCTTTCTTTATCGATTTTGTTTTCATGAAGACTATACTAATATATATACCATCTCGAGTTATTATGTAAAAGTTATAGGGGTTTACACAAAAAGTTGCGTCTAGTTTTATAAAAAACTATAGTATCACGTATGTGAGTATGTCAACCATGCAAATCACGTTGTAGCTCAAATGATAAGAGCTAATGAAATTGGTTCTATCGAAGAAAACATTTCAAGATTGTGAAAGCTAATGAAAAGTCTGAAAAAATTGTATTGAAAACAAAATAAAGACCAAACTGTAGAACAAGAAACATGTAAAGAGTATAGACGCAACGTGGAAGAAGAGAAATAAAAAGGGTGGCCAATATTTTTTGTTTTATCATTGCGGTGTACCATGCGATAAAATCATAATCTATTGCATCACTTTACATATAATTTTCCTGCACTATGTATTGTATTGTATCATAAGATTTTTGGGAAGTTGACTTTGGGGGATCTTTGAGTGGAAATATCAATTATAAATTTTTATTCTCTGCCCTTCTTTTAATGAGGCACAAAATTAACTAAAGTGTAACAAAGTCCATTCAAAATTCTTGGATCTTGTTACCATTTGTTTTCCTTTACTATTTTCTTATTATATAGCTCAAGTGATTTATTTTATTAAAGAGATAGGTTCATGGGATGTTAAGCTTCGTGCCTCTCTAATCAGTCACCTTGACTATATGATTTGCTCACGTTACGTAGCACACACAAACTTGGCTTTAGGGTTGTTGTTAATTAATTGCTATCACAAGATCATTTTTACTTTTGAAACATTTTGCTATGACAAGACGATATTGTATGGTCTAATGCAAACATTACAAGATTTAAATGTTTTTTCTACATTTATTACATATACGCAAGCATAAGCACAAACTCAAACATAAACCAATGACAAACAAATCATAATTATGGATCTATAAACCATATTTTTCACGAAATTCTATCTCATGCATTATTGATGGTGGAACTCGTGATCTTAAGAATTCTCTAGTTTAGATTATAACAAAAATTATCGATTGATCTACCAATGCTGATATGTTCTTTACTAATTTCACACATATTAAAAAAATTGAAATGAAAACTATAAAAAACAATATTAATTGAATGTTACATAAGTGCTTTTTTAAGTAACAAATATTCTAAGGATAAATTGAGCAAAAGTAAACAATAACTACACCAAGAAAATTGAAAATATATTAGTAACTTTTTGTAACTATTTTTTATTTTAAAAGTGGATTACTTGGAACAAAAGAAGTATATGAATATTTTAAAGGTGTCAGTTGGATGAAAAAATACATTTAAATTATATATATTCAATTGGATAAACAAAATGATGTTAATCTATAATAGGGGAATACCAAATTCATCACAACACAAAATCTCATAAGGGATACATAATGAATATGTTTACCACTACGTGTGCATGCATTTGAAAGAAAGAAAGAAAACAAACTAAATCATACGAATATAAGTGGGGAAAAAATGATAACGAACTGCAAAATTTGAATTGGCTTCTCAATATGTCGGACGCAACAAGCAACTTAAGTTAAGCAAGTTTCGTTTTCATCATCATACGAATTATATAAATACAACATAATCATTAGTTTTCATTTCAGTCTCACGTTGTATTGCCTTTACTAGTATAACTACAATTAACTACACTAATTAAACTTCAAACATTTTGAATCAAACTTTTGCGCCTATAACGTAGCTAAAGATTGTTTTTGTCAAAAAGACTTTGTCAAAATCTTACAAGTAGTAGCAGTTAGGTTAATTGTGTTCTACGTGAGAGAAGTTAACGTCTTTGACCAATGACTATAAATAATACTAACGAATAGTCCATACTCCATAGAAGATGCAGTAGTGACGTTTATAACCTTGAAGTGAGTCATATAGAGAATGCAGCTTTTATATTTTTATTTCTCGAGGAAGCATCGAAAGAGATAGAGAGTCCCTACCACAAAATCCAAATGGCAATAGCGTTAATTAAGGAAGGAACAAACCTACTTCTATAGAATTATTCATTCCCACATTATTATTATCTATTTGATCGAGCTGGACCATTAGACTCTCTCTCTATACTGCTTTACCCACCCACCTCTCTGTTCATCACATTTTCTCTCTACACCTCTCTCTCTCTCTTTCTTTATCATTTCGAAACCAGTAGTTAACAACATTTGGATTACAAAATAGTTTATAGAGTTTTTGTTGTGTACCAAGTTTTGTTGTTTCTATGTGTGCTGATTAGACAAGTTAAAAGAACAACAATAGATAGAAATGTTTTAGAAAATTTTCGATGGCCTGCTTTGGCATTATTGAAGCAATAGATACATTTGTTGTTAATTTTATATATTGTTTAGTAGTGACTAGTGACAATCATTTATATTATATGGACAACTAGGTTTTGACCCGCGCTACAGCGCGGGGGAAATAATTACTTATATATAAATTTTAACGGATTATTAAAAATAATTTTTTTAACCTTTTACTAAAAAATAAGAAATTTTAACGGATTAAAATATATTAAAGCTTAATTTTATTACAGTGCAGTCGATTACAATGAATCATATATTTGTATAATAAGTTTAAATAGATTACCAAAAAAAATATGTTTAAATAAAATAATAAAAGGAAAAAGTGAGTAAATAATAATATATTGAGTTTTGCTACGATTAAAAAAAGGGTGAAAATTTTATAGCACGAAATAATATTTATCGATAAATTATTCAGTTTGACCATTTTTGTAGTAGAAGTAGGAATAGACGTAAAAATTACAAACTACAATATATTTTTGAAGGACCAACCCGTAACATAATTCATATCGTAAAAACATTATTCACAACTCGCTTTACCATTATAATTGTGATTTTAAAAACTACCTGTGAACTATCTAAAATTTAAGTAGTTTGATATATAATATTTTATCAATAAAACTTATGTCTCCAAATTTACATCTATGTATTGAAAACAATAGTTTTATTATTTTAAATCTAAATTTTTTATATATTTGAAACTTTTAATTATAATATTTTGAAACATTTTAAAATTTTAATATGCTCATGTAACAATGGTTTTAATATTGGTCATACTTATAATGATTTTAAATCATTGTCCAAAATATTTAACCGAGTGTAATTGAGTATTATATGTCCGTTTTGAAAAATTCAAATTGCAACATATGCGAAAAAAGTTAAAAAATTTTTAAACATTTTTCATATTTAGTATGATATTATAAATTGAAAATAAGATCAAATAAAAGTGAAAGAAGAATGATAATTGTTTCTAATATATTCTATTAAATTAGTTAGAGAAATATTAGGAAATCCTAAAATTAGTTATGGAAATAATATAATCCTAAAATGAGATATGGAAAGTATCCGATGTATGTATCCGAATCCATTTTAATATCCAATTTTGAAATATCCAATTGTTAAAATCGGGTTAATATTTTAATTTTAACCCGACCCGCATTCTATTTTGTACTTCTCTTTTACTAATATAGAGATAGTGTTATCAATCAAATGGGCAATATTAATACATTCGGACCTAGCTAGTGTCCATATACAATTTATATCTTCTAAAATAATTATAAGTTCTAAACGGGATCAATGAAATAAAAGTAACTTGGACATATATGTGATACGTACGTACTAGTGTTTCTCACTTTTCTCTCATTACAGTTTGGTTTAAATTTGATAATGTGTTCTTAATTGTTGCTGACCAAAAACGTATCAGCCAACTAGAACTCGAATCTTGTTAACATATGAAAAGATTATTCCTCACCTTGTTGTTAGTAATATTACTAACAATTTGTTCACTTGTATTCTAGTTAAAATAGAAAAAATAAATACTTGGCTTAATTCACTATAAAAATATATAAGAAAAGTAATTACTATTTTTAATGGCTGCAAAAAAAATCTAAACGTTTTTGAGTTTTCTTTTCTTGACAGCACGCTTAATTCTATTTAAATCCATAATATGAAATGATGATTGGTTAACTTACTAATAGCGGTCTTACCAAAAATAAAATGTTATCAAATATTATGCACATTCAAGAGTTGGCAGGATTTTAAATGCATCTAAATAATACAATACCCCCTGTCAATGTCTTCTATTAAATTGTCCAATTAATTCTCCTCTCAAATAACTTATCCAAATAAAAAAAAACTATAGTATAAATTAATGAAGTTAGTTAGCCTTTATTTTCATGATTGTGATAATACCAAAAAAATTTACAAAGTACACACAAACACATTAATATTCACACTCTAGTCTATAGTATAAATTTGGCAAATTTTCACCGAATTCTCCTATTTTCTAGTTTGGTCTTTGTCTTTTTATAACACACGTATTTATTATTATGTCACCAAAAGATATAAATTAATTTGTAGCGAAAGCTGCGTAACAAAATTAAGGAAGTAATTAAGTTAATTGTGTAAATTAGTAGTTGTTCAATGTTACTTAAAATATAAATATTTTGTTTTTAAAAAGCGAACGTATCGTCGTTTCTCTCTTTAACTCATTCCTCTTGGATCCAAATCTTTCGCTTTGGAATTCGCCATAGACAAAGGAGTCAATTCCAAAGAAAGAAGACGAAGCTCTTACAATAACTGAATTATATTCACTTTCCCCCAAAATCATTAAAAATCTCTTTTTTATTATCTTTTTCGTTTTGCAAGATTCAAAAGTTTGAATTTTTACTTGTTTTGATTTCTGGGTTTTGATTCCGATGATGATACAATTGAGATTTTGATTCGTGTGATGTGAGAGAGAGATAGAGATTCTAATATGGGTCTCTGTACTTCGAAGCCGAATTCACCTAACTCCGATCAAATTCCGGCGAGGAATAGTCCACTTCCGGCGTCTGAATCCGTCAAGCCTTCGACCTCATCCGTTAATGGAGGTAACCCTGTTGAAGATCAGTGTGTAGTAGCGAGCAATGAGGGCAAAAAGTCTCCTTTTTTCCCCTTCTACAGTCCGAGTCCAGCTCACTCTTTCTTCTCCAAGAAGACTCCGGGTAGATCTCCGGCGACTAACGCTAGTGGTAACTCTACGCCGAAGCGGTTCTTCAAACGGCCGTTTCCTCCTCCGTCTCCGGCTAAACACATCAGAGCTGTTTTAGCGAGACGGCACGGCTCTGTGAAGCCTAATTCGGCGGCGATCCCTGAAGGGAGTGAAGCTGAAGGAGGTGGTGTTGGATTGGATAAAAGCTTTGGTTTTTCCAAGAGTTTTGCGAGTAAGTATGAGCTTGGTGATGAAGTTGGTCGTGGGCATTTTGGATATACTTGTGCTGCTAAGTTTAAGAAGGGTGATAATAAGGGTCAACAAGTCGCTGTTAAGGTTATTCCCAAAGCGAAGGTTAGTGGTTTTTTACTTTCTTCTGTGTTTCTATGGATTGTAGTGTCGAGATCTGTTATACTAGAGATGATACTTGTACAAGTACTGATGTAATCTGTCCTGCAAGGCTTTTCAATTTCAGTTTTGTTGATGTTTGTTGTGTAGATGACTACGGCTATTGCAATTGAAGATGTGAGGAGGGAAGTGAAGATACTGAGGGCTTTGTCTGGTCATAATAATCTTCCTCATTTCTATGATGCATATGAGGATCATGATAATGTCTATATAGTGATGGAGTAAGCTCACTTTTGCTAAGACTTTATTCTGAAATCAGCGTGGGAGTTAGCATTTAACCAATGTTTATATTTTTTGTTGTTTTAGGTTATGTGAAGGAGGAGAGCTTTTGGATAGAATACTTTCAAGGTAAAGAGATTTTCGCCACTTTAGAATCAGGATTGTTCGTTCTTACTAGTTTTGGATTGTTTTTATTGAACTTGATGGTGTTTTATGCAGAGGTGGGAAGTACACAGAGGAGGATGCAAAGACGGTTATGATACAAATATTGAATGTGGTTGCTTTTTGTCATCTTCAAGG
Source organism: Capsella rubella (assembly GCF_000375325.1). Taxonomy (NCBI): domain Eukaryota; kingdom Viridiplantae; phylum Streptophyta; class Magnoliopsida; order Brassicales; family Brassicaceae; genus Capsella; species Capsella rubella. Next base: position 8,812,507 of record NW_006238919.1, read on the forward strand.
TGTTGTACACAGAGATCTTAAACCTGAGGTAATAAAAGCTCTTTGTTTCTACCTATACTTTTCATGTTCATTGCGATCTTAATGAACTTTACTTAAACTGTTTGGATCAGAATTTTCTTTTTACCTCAAAAGAAGACACCGCTCAATTGAAGGCAATAGATTTCGGTTTGTCAGATTACGTGAGACCAGGTAAACAACTTATGTTATATGCAGTCTGTATATTAGATTCTAGAATTCAGAGACTTCGATAATATATATACTTTGACAATTGTATTTGCAGATGAGAGGCTCAATGACATTGTTGGCAGTGCATACTATGTAGCACCTGAAGTTCTACATAGATCTTACAGTACAGAAGCTGATATTTGGAGTGTCGGTGTGATTGTGTATATTCTATTGTGTGGAAGCCGACCGTTTTGGGCTAGGACTGAATCAGGAATCTTTCGAGCAGTACTAAAAGCAGATCCGAGTTTTGACGACCCTCCATGGCCTTTGTTAACTTCAGAGGCAAGAGATTTTGTTAAGCGGTTGCTAAACAAAGACCCACGTAAAAGATTAACAGCTGCTCAAGCCTTAAGTAAGTCTAGAATGCGTATAAGATGTTTGGATGAGTATAATGCATACAAAATTGTTCCAGTGTGAAAAGAAAATTGTAATATTTTCCATTCTTTTAGGTCACCCATGGATAAAAGACTCAAATGACGCAAAGGTTCCATTGGATATTCTGGTTTTCAAACTTATGAGAGCTTATTTACGATCATCATCTCTCCGTAAAGCTGCATTAAGGGTGGGTGGATTAGTTTTTCAGTATTTCTACTTCAATGGTCACTTTTGTTTTTGCTAACTGTTTGTCATTTTCTTGCAGGCCTTATCGAAAACACTTACGGTTGATGAACTGTTTTATCTGAGGGAGCAGTTTGCTTTGTTAGAACCTAGTAAGAACGGAACCATAAGTCTAGAAAACATCAAATCGGTAAGTTTTCTATCCCTCGTCCTGTTTCAGTTTATTTTCTGGTATGCTTTGGTTATCAATATTATCATGACATTGACTCAAACTCTCTTTGTCAGGCTCTGATGAAAATGGCAACAGATGCAATGAAGGATTCACGTATTCCAGAATTCTTAGCACAAGTAAGGCCTTAATTCGTGCAATTCAGTGTTTGAACCACACAATTTTGACTTGGTAATTGAATTGAAAATCTTATTGGACCATCTTTGTAGTTGAGTGCTCTTCAATATAGAAGAATGGACTTTGAAGAATTCTGTGCAGCAGCATTGAGTGTTCACCAGCTAGAAGCTCTTGATCGATGGGAACAACACGCTCGTTGTGCTTATGAGCTTTTCGAAAAGGAAGGAAACCGGCCCATCATGATCGATGAACTCGCTTCGGTTTGTCTCTTTTATCTAATCCCCTCTCTATACAAAAACCTCTTTCAAGTCTTTGAAAAATGCTCAAATGAACTCGAACTTATTACAGGAACTTGGTCTTGGTCCTTCTGTACCGGTCCACGCAGTGCTTCACGACTGGCTTAGGCATACCGATGGAAAGCTTAGCTTTCTCGGATTTGTGAAATTGTTACATGGTGTGTCTAGCCGCACTATCAAAGCTCATTAGAAGGGTTTTGAAACTTGGAATGATAATGTATGAAATCTGTCTGAGATCACTTTCTCTTAGGAGCTTTTCTTTAAAAGAGTTATATAATATGTGGCTTTTGACTTTTGTTATGAAAGCTGAGAACAAAAGATTGAAAAAAAAAGAGTGTAGCAAAAAAAGAAGATAAAGTGTGTGTTATTTAGTTTGTAGAGAAGAGAATGATGATAATTTTTTTCCAAACTTGATAACTTATGACGATTGATGATGTTTCTGACATTCTTCCTTTTAAGATTTTGGTTTTTTTTTTAACACCAATCTTATTATCCAATATTTTCTCTATAAACTTATTGTTCCAACTTCCAAATACGACTGGAGAAAGGTGTTGCAAGAGGCTGCAGAGGCCTTAAAAGAAATGTAATCGGACTATATGTTATCTATGTTCCTTTCATGTGTTGTGCTTGACTTTAGCCAGTTTTACCCGCCTTGCAGACAAAACCAAAAGGGAGTTTCAATCTTATTGGGCCGATGAAACGGGTAGGTTAATGGACCACATGTGTCAGATGATATCAGCAGCTCACCAAGGCCAAGAATGACCTACAAGACCTCAACCTGTGAATTGTGATGGCTTCCCCTCTCAAGCTCTTCCCTCATTGATGTTTTACTTTTTGTACCAAAGTTTTCAAGATTTAGGTGTATTTTACTTAAATTCACAACACAAAGAGATGATAGTTTTCAAAAAAAAAAGAGATGATAGTTTTAACTTTTAAGGTAGAAATTAAATGTAATCGCTTGCTATGTTGAATATATAATTTTGTAAATTTTCATTTGATTGCTCAATGTAAATAAAAAAAAACTCGATTCTTCTTTTGTCAAAACAAAATTAACAAAATAATGTTAAAATAAAGTCTTTCAAATTATAAATTTAGGATTAACAAAATAAAATAGACTAAGGTATTGCTATTTCATTTTATTTTTTTCATCAGTATTACTTTATTAAAAAAATCCCAACATATAAAAAAAAGTGATAAAGGATCTAACTAACAGACAAGCAAGCGGATCCAGTTAGAGAGTTTCGGTCGGGGCTCCGACAATGTTATAATTGGTTTAGCTTTTTTGAAATTCTCCATGGCGGACGAGAAAGAGATCGTCGATATCTATAGCTCGGATGAGGAAGAAGAAGAAGATGATGATGATGATAATGTCGATAGCGAGAGTAGCAGCGAAGAAGAAGACGAAGAAGAAGAAGATGATGATCGGAGTTTGAGGTATTTGCGTTCTTTTTTCACTGTGATCTACTTTTCTCGATTTGATTCGTTGGTTAGTTGTTGATCGGTTGTGGATTTAATTCGATTCAGTGGAGATGATAGCGAATTAAGCGAAGATGATTCTACGGATTCGAATTCGGATTCTGATGACGATGACGACGAAGATGAGGAAGGCGATGATAACGAAGACGAAGAAGACTCTCTTGTTGATAAAGTCACTCGTCTATTCAAAGGTTTACCAATTTTTAGGGTTTTTTGTGAAATCTTGATCTGTTCACACTTACTTCCTTTGCATCAATTTAGGGTTTATTAATCTTCCATTGGTTAATAATTTAGGGAACATTTTGCTTAATTTTGGTGGAAAATCATTGGAATTGGAATTGGGTCATTCTAAGTTTATGTAAGAACTTGGGAATGTTGTTGCTACATAGCTTGTCTAGTCACTAAAATCTCTCTGTTGGGTTTTAGGGAAACAAGATTGAGAGACTCATCTACATTTCTTAGCTGAGAAAGCTTTCTTAAGGTAATCAAACCGACTACGATCAGACAAAACATTAGCAGTTTCGTTGTTGTTGTTGTGGTGTTTTCAATCTTATGACAGAGAGCTCCATTTTTGTTGCATCTTGGCTATAATTTTTTCGGTTATGTGATTTCTTTCTTCTTTGTGATCGTATATGTTTCCTCAGGATAATAGATAGGAGCAAAGAAGCAGTTTATCAAAGATCATCTATTGGAAAGGTAAACTAAATCATATACTGTTCCTATATACAATGCTCAGAGATGTCGAGAATTTGTTTTACAGAGGGATATTTTTTGTTCTCTTTACACTTATATAGTTATCTCAGCTTCAATTAGAGAGTTTTAGAGATATGGCTATTCCCCAAAAACGATTTGTAAACTCTTGTTTTGATTACTATAAGTACGAAATGTATCTGATGAATACCAGTATTTATATAACTCACTGTTCCCGGTGTAGTTTTGCGTTCTTCATGCACACAATGATCTAGTTTAAATGTGTAGTCAAAGAACTCTCAATGTGATCTTGATCAACACTAATCAGTACTCTCTCTTTTATTTCATTCCCTTCAAAAAAAATGTAAGAAAGCTACAAGAGACTCCATGATGAGATCGTCTTTGACCATCATCAAAGTTTTCACTCTCTTGTGTGAAAAGAATGGACCCCGAAACAGAGAGTAGTTCCTTCCTTGACGTGACAACACTTGAAAGGACGATTGTTTCTAATTTACCTTTTATAAGGGGGGTCACTTTTTATTTCGTGATCGGATCTTATGTCCATTCACATGACTTGTCGGATCGTCTTGTGTCCCCAATTTGAACACGAAGTCACTTTTGTACCTTTACAAATTTAACGCCACAGAAAAAATATAACACAGCTCAAGCCTTAGCCGACAAAAGCAGAACATCATCTCAAAAGTCACGCAAACTAAAAACCAAAACGAAACTACTTGAGAGATTGATAGATCATTCACAGTTTCACACCAAACATAAACAAACCATTTAATAATACTTTAATTACATTCCAAACACAAGGATATACATACACATACATGGCTCAAAGAACATTGAATAAAATCAGAAAACACGAATAATCAAATCATATAATTTTTAAAGTACTAGCTAGAATCTTGTATTTGATGGTCGGATGTCGAGTTCATGGGTCCAAGCTCTTCGGTCTTGAACATGGAGGTACCAATATGTTTGAGCCAGCACATCAGGATCCATTCCCATCACTCCCGAGCTTTCTCCTTCTCCTTCTCCATCATCACCTCCTCCTACGTTAAATGATTGCTCCGCGACCATTCCTCGAGGAGGGATGTTTATTTCTCTGAAAATACATTTTCAAGAGATTTTATCTATGTTAAAATACTTCATTTCTTTAGAACTTCATATACTTAAATGTGTCAGTACTCAGTAGTAGTGTGGACCGTTGTTTGTGTGGGGGACTCTATCAAAAGTTCCACCCCTTTTTCATCTTTGACCATATGAATTTGAAGAAGATAAAGAAATAGAGGCTACCGAATCATATATAAATTGGTTTCCATTTGCTAGAGGAAAAAAATAAAGAAATGGAGTCACAAAGTTACATATTTGTGATTCTAAAATAATACTTTTTTTGAGGTAAGAATCTTGTCGATTTGGATCAGAATCTTGCCGTTTGTGGAAGCTATATAAAGTTAAAAGAGCCTTTTTCGGACAGATATTTTTGTGGTCTAAAATGATTTCTTTTAAAATGAAAAAAAAAATGGAATATGATTAGCAAAATTTTGCGTACCGTGGAGGTCCAACGACACCGTCGATAATAACATGAGCCACATGTATTCCAAAAGCTTGATATTCTTTTGCTAAGCACTGAGACAGTGCCCTCAACGCAAATTTCCCACAGCCTGTTCCGATTCCAAATATTTTTGAAGTTATTATTACTTTTTATTTTTGTTGCAAATACTAAAAGAAATTTTTAAAATGTTGAGGAAGAAATTACAAAGTTCGGAGAAACCAGCAATGGCATTCAAAGAGGCCGAGCAACCGGTGAAGAGTATAGTTCCTTTCCCTTTCTCCATCATCCCGGGAATAACCTTTTGGTACCATAACTTAATTATAATCAAATGAAAAAACTTACAAAATATATATAAAAAAATTGATTAATCTTTAACAAGGGCATGCAAGTCTTCAACATAAAAAATAACGATGGAATTTTCATAGAACTGTGTGAGAAATTTTTAAAAAAATAAATCACATTGTTCGTAAATAATTATGGTGCATGCAAGTTCAAGAAAGGTCACCTGTTGGGCGCAAAGGAATGCAGCGAAGACTGAGACGGACATAGAAGTTTGGAAAGACTGAAAAGGAATGTGTGTGAAAGAAGTTGGATGGTGATTTGTGTAGGAAGAAGAAGAATGATAAGCATTGTACACCAAAACCTCCACGAACCCTAACGACAAGACTCCTTCGAAGGCTTCTCTTACGCTTCTTTGATCCGCACAGTCAATTCTTATAGCAAACACTTGCGCTTTCTCTTCTCTCGCTATCTCTTCCGCTACTCGAGATAACCTACCTGCGCACATTTTACCAAACTATATCAAGAATGTGACAAAAAAAGAACAACACCAATTAATTAAGCCAGTTTTATTTAGTACGGTAATTAGTGCACGGTTTTTGTGATCAATACTGTTAAGACTAGCAAGTGTTTCATATAAAAGGAAAAAAAGTTAAATGGAAGAAAAATATTAATTTCATCAGAGAACATAGTGAAAAGTGTCATTGTTTCCTTTACTTTTGTGTCGAACAAAACAAAAGAAAAAATAGTTAAACGTGATTAGTAAATAAGTTTTTACTGAACCAATTCTAATAAAAGTTGAACATTTCAACTATTTACACTGAAAATATTACACCAGTTATAAGCCTATGATGATGTACTGATGTATAAACTTAAAAGGCCAAAGTCTTAAGAGAAAAAAAAAATGAATATATTAATGCGGTGTGTGAACATGTTTAATTAGCCGCATTAATATACATCGAGAACAAATAGTTCTAATTAAAATCACTCAATTCGCCATAATTTCGTTTTATCTTCTTTGGTTTATATGGAGAAGAAAGAAAGATTCCGTGGGCACATATAAAACAATCGAAAGAAGCATAAGTGTATACATGGATTAATGGATATATGCGTGTTTATGTGGGTGTGACGGTGTGTATACGTGTATGAACAAGCCATATATATATGGATAAAAAGAAAAAGCTAAAAGCTAAAAAGAGAGAGAGAGAGAGAGAGAGAAGGAATCAAACCGAGATCACGGGCGAGAATGGCGACGGTGTAGCCTTCGTGAGCAAACTTCCGAGCAACGGAGCGGCCAAGCTTTGGACCGACCCCTACCACCGCCGCTATGCCTTTGCTACCGGAGCTCGAACTCCCTACGTTTCTCATCATCGATCTTTTATGATCTTTCCTTTATCCACCTTCGTCTCTTTATATCTCTACTCTACTTTGGATTGTGGATTTTAAATATGAGAGAAATAAGAAAAAATATATTATTTTATAAGTTGTCGACGTGAGCTACCCTCTTAACCTAGGCCAGTCTCTTTGTTTCTTCTCTATTTAATATGAGAAGGAGAAATTTTCTTGTGGACTAGATGAGTTTTGGTTGCTAAATATAGACACCTTTCTTTGTCATTTACATATCATAATTTCGGCTACTTTAATACAAATAATAAATATTAAATATAACAATGCAAATTATGATGTAACAGTTACCTTTATCAACATATGAATACATAGAAATATGTGTATTGTGGGGAAAAGATGGTGTCCAATGGATAGTGTGGTTCTTAGACAAAGAGAGACATGTCATGTGGAAGCAATTGTTGCGTTTTGTTCTTACTTGTTAAGATGGTCTTTTGTGAATTATGTTGTTGAGGATTCTATCTCTATTGGTCAATATTAGAGCTTCGAATGTGAATTTTTCATATGAATTTTTTTTATTCGGTCGTTCTAAACGGTTTATTATATTAAAGAAAATTTGTGTTTATATACATTTTGGAAAACTGTATTTCTTATATAAGAAATGAAGAAGATATAACAATTTTTATTAAATAGGTTGACCCATTTGCTTTCCTTTTATGGGGAATATTATTACGAGATTTTCCCTTTTTGATTTTGTATACAGATTTGGCTTTTATTTTTGTCCTGCAAGTTGGTCATTCCCTGCCCCCTTTCCTCTTCTGTCTACAGCTCATCGGCATATCAAAACAAATACATACAAATGTAACATATGTACATCTGTTTTTCACAGAAGTTTCTAGATAGTTACATACATGTCTATCCTTATATTAAATTTAGTTTTCGTTGTTCACAGTTAACACACGTGATTAGGATTACCAAGAACGTTTACTATATATGCATTTAGTTTAGTACTCTAAATGCAATCAACATTACTCCTTTTCTTTGTTTCTTAAAGATTATCCTATGAGTCTATGACTGATATGATCAGATAATGTATATTGAATTTGAATTATTGGATGGGGTTTTGAATGTGAATTGTGAAAGATAAGGATTGTATAAGATTCTTGCAATTACAATGAAAAGATGATTCTTGCAAATATCGGAAAGATAAACTTTGAATAAAAAAAAATTCAAATATTAAGTTTATCCAATATATATGGGACCAGATATAGGGAACTGAGTAACCCATATCATCTATGATGATTGGTCTAAATCTTCACAAATCTTTCCTCCATTCTCTTTTAACCACCATCGATCACCTTAGTTTGAAACATATATGTATCAGAGTATATATATATCTTTTGCATTTTGTGATCGAGTCTTTTAGTAAAGTTGATAGAGGTCCAAACAAAAGAAAAGGGTAAAGTTATTATCAAAGTTTTCAATAAAATAGTCGTAAGTCTACAAGAATATAGTGGCTAATGCTAAATATGCGTGTTTACTATATGATGATATCAAATTATTTATCTACAAACGTTGTGTAAATAGTAAATACTATAAGATAAGATAAATGTCTGGTCATTCTCATCATATCCTTGTTCTGTAAAACTGTCTTTTTAGTTAACAAAAGAGAGATGGCGAAGAGTTTTTTTACTTCTGATGATTTCTTTCGCACCGTCACCCAAAAAAAAAAACAATTAACGTGTTCTTCTAGAGGTCATGTGGCCGTGTGGGGATGAAATCGATAGCAAGCATTTAACTCAAGAGGTCCCAAAGGAGTTGGTGGGTAGCTAGCTGCTATGGTTGAAATTAGAATTACGTGCATTTTAAATATGTTTCTATATTATGTACGTAATACTTCTTCAATTATTCCAATAAATTTTATAAATAGCTTTCATGTATGTACGTAACAAAAGTGTCCGGCTCATCTCAATTGGTAAAGCGCAAGTGTTTACGACTTCGTGGATAATCCTGTAAAGCCCACACTGCCCGCCATGTTATACAACTTCTTAGCTTATATAGCCCATACTCATACATTGGCAAAAGTGGTTTATAAGAATTGGAATCAGAATTACCAAGAAAATTTATATTCGTACGTAATTTCAGGCGGATCTACGATCATGCAAATAAAACTGAGAATATATTCGTAACAGAACTGAGGTAAAAAAAAATATTATTAATTAAACGACGAAGAAATCAAGAGATGTCCATGAGAAATGGACAAAACAAAACTAAATAAACCCTAATTAACAGAACTTGAGGAAATAAAATAAGAAAAAACAAAACGGGAGACGTGTTTAGTTCTTGGCGTGCTTGATGTGACAAGAATATTGAAGGAGAGGAGCAAAGAAATGGCTCTTAAACATCATGTGAAGATGGCTGTGACACCTCTTGTTCATATTCAAAACGATCTCACAACACTCTTTGTCTAACGCAAAATCGTTCTCCGCCCAACTAGAAAATATTTGCGAGAAACATTTCTCGTTCGCTTTCGATCCATCCTTGGACAAACACTTCTCTAACTCACTGGATTGCGACACGAGAAGAGACTCGAACGGAGGACCCGGGAGTCCCGGGATATTAGGGAGTCCCGGGATTGTTGGCATTCCCGGGATTCCCGGGATGTTTGGAAAGGGGATAGTGGGGATTCCAGGGATTTTTGGGATGTTAGGGAACGAGCCGGGAGGTGAAGGAGGAGCGTTGGGGTCTGAGGTGGAGGAGCAAGCCCAACCAACCTTAGAGTCACCGAAGTTGTCATTGTGGTTGGCTAGATCCGACGGCTTAGGCCATGGTTTCTTTGTTAATCCGACGGTAAGGTTTGGGAAAGAGACGAGGCATAGTATAGCTACAATGATAATGACGCTCTTCATGGTTAAGGCGATGGAACAGAAAGAGATTTTTTGTTTTCTAGCGTATAAAGAAAAATGAGTGAGAATGTATATGGATACGTTTATATAGACTTTTTATTCTTTTGTTTAAAAGTAAAATAACATGATGATCATGACGATAGAGTTTGTATATACTACGAATATGTTGTAGCAGTTGTTATCTCTATAAACTGATTTGTTTGCAACCATTATCTCGTGTTTGTAATTAATTAAAAATATTTTAATATAGTCTTTAGGAAAATATAAATCAGTTAACATAATGAGGTGATTTGCAATGAACATTGTTAAGGTTTGATTAGGGGAATTTATCAGTTATAAAACTCACGAGTCACAAGTAATTAATAACGAAAAGAAACATTTAAATGACTTCGTCTTCTAATTATTTTCCGGATATCCTATAAATTCCAACAAGAAGATCAAACTCTGTTGATTGTTAAATGTTGTTTAATGTTATTTGTTGGAGATTAGCAAAAATCTAAAATAAATTAAAGAATTGCAAATAATATTTTACATATATGGAAGTAATGAAAAAAAAAATTGTTATATTGAATTACTGAATACTGAGGTTATATTAAGTTATTAACTAAACGAATAACGAATAACGAATAAAAAGGAAAAGAAACATTCAAATCATGTTTCGTCTTCTTAATTATTCGTTCCCGGAATATTCGATTATATGATCACACTCTTCTGAGTTCTGATTATAGAATTTTATTATTCATTGAGGAATAAATAAAATCAAAATTTTTAAATCGATGTAACCAAAAGAGCGATTGCATCGTAAAAACAATATAATACAAACAGTTTTCTTGCGTAACGATCTTTTCGATCAAGTCCAAATAATCATATTTTTAAACGATTTTCACTTTAGTGAATCTTTTCCGATTAATGAAATTGAACAAAACGACAAAGAAAAGAGAGAGATAATTATTCATTAATTAAACTTTGACAAAAGAATCCGTTCATTAGATATGAACGGAAACAAATTGCATGACTAAACTAACCGAAACAAAGAAACAAATTTTTAAAGAAAAAAAAAACCCTAATTAATTAATCAAGAACAAAAGAGAAACTAGGATGAAACATGACAAGTGTAACGAACAAGAGGAACAAAGAAAGGATCGTTGAAGAATCCCCAAGCGACGTCGTCACATTCACTCTTCATGTTGACAACAAGGTTGCAACAATAGTTACTAACACGAAACAACCTCGTGAAGAAACTCACTTCCATCTGCATCCGACACATCCCAACAGGTCCCATGTTCCTCATACAGCTGTCGATGTGTTCCCATGGATACTGATTATGATGTGGTGGATTTGATGGAGAGTGATCACCACTTGGTGGCGGAGATGGAGCTTTTTTGGGCGTTGGATGTGGAAAAAACGGTGTTGTATAAGGCGGGGATGGAGACTTCTTGGGCACTGGTGGTGGGAGAGACGCCGGTGTTGAAGGCGTAGATGGAGCCTTCTTTGGAGCTGGAGGTGGAAGAGACGGTGTTGGCGGCGGTGGAGACTTTTTCGGAGCCGGAGGAGGAGTAGACGGTTTTGATGGAGTTGATGGAGTTGACGGTGTTGATGGAGTTGATGGAGTTGTCGGTGTTGACGGAGTTGATGGAGTTGACGGTGTTGATGGTATTGTCGGAAACGGCGTTGAGGGAGAAATAGAAATGGCTGGAGCAGATCCGTTGCTATAAGTACATTTCCAAACTTTGGAGTCTCCATAGCTGAATCTATGGAGAGTGTTCATATACACCATCTCGTTTCTGGAGACTTTAGACGGTTTTGGCCATCCTTCTTCATTCGGCCAATATTTTCCGACGGTTATGGTCGGAAAAGCGAAAAGGCAGAGGAAAGCTGCCGCTACGAGAACGACGGAGATTTTCATCGTTAAAGGATTTGTGTTGTGTTGTGTGTATTATGAAATGGCCATTAAGTGTTGAGACTAAATCGGTTTATATATAAAGGATTTAACGTTTTTGTTTTAAGGTTAAAAATATAACGAAGATCTTTTAACAAACAAAAACATAACGAAGATAAAATTCATATCTCCTAACTATTATCTTCTACAATATTTAGCTGTTGTAAATATATTATCTCTTGCAAATTCGAAAAGAATATTCTTAACGCGAAAAAAAATGAAAAAAATGAAAAAATGTAGACTGCAGATATGTGGGCGTTATTATGTTTACTTCATCAAAGACCAGTTAAAGCCCATATAGGCCCATTTATTATAAATTGGAGGTTGATGAAAACGGCGTAGTTTAAGAGTTAAGTAAATGACCACCTGAAAGACCCGACCCAGAAAGAGAGACCCGGAGAACCCGACCCAAATTTTTGACAATTTTTGGTTCGATGTTCATCTTCGTCGTCTACCTTTTACCGGTTAAATAAAATAGTATTGATTTTTCTGATCTTCCCGTTCGATCTAACTATTTTTTTCTAAAAACCTTCGTATGTTCAGATTCGGGTTTGAAGCATATTGATGAACTCGTAATCTCACAGGGATCTAATAAGAGCAGGTAAAGCAAAATGAACAGTTTAAGCTATCAACAAATTTTTCAATTTTGAAAATTTCTCAGATCAGTAATTTTTGTTGTCAGCTTCTCTCGTTCTCTTGATCGATCTAAATCGTAATTGCGATAACTATAGACTGGAGTTTGTCTTTCAGGAGTTATGGAGTGGGCAACGGTGCAGCATCTGGATCTACGCCACGTTGGTCGTGGTGTGAGCAAGCCGTTGCAACCTCATACGGCGGCGTTTCATCCTACTCAGGCTGTAATCGCTGTTGCCGTTGGTTCTCACATCATGGGTAAGTATATCTCTCGCTATTGATTATGAAGTTTCTTGGTTTCATAGTTGTGATGTTTCGATGTTGAAATCTATATTGGTTTGCAGAATTCGATGCATTAACTGGATGTAAGATCGCGTCCATTGACATTGGATCTCCAGCTGTTAGAATGTTGTATAGTCCTACTAGCAGCAATGCTGTTGTTGCCATTCTTGAGGTCATTTCCCTATAATGCTATTGTAGAGATTTCGTTTTCAATTTAGAATACTTGTTTTAGCTTGGTGATCAGCATATTTAACTGGTTTGTTGTTTATTTAGGATTGTACAATTAGGTCTTGTGATTTTGAGACGGAGCAGACATGTGTCTTGCATTCACCGGAGAAGAGGAGTGAGCACATTTCCTCGGATACAGAAGTTCATCTTGCTGTGACGCCACTCCAACCTGTTGTGTTTTTTGGATTTCCAAAAAGAATGAGTGTGACAGGTTTGGTTATCGTTTTCTGAGTTCTCTATTACATTAGCGGATTTTTATGTGTACGAGTAGATGTTATTTTTCTGATTTGTCTCTTATTGTTCTTTGTTGTAGTTGTTGGAACTGTTGAAGGTGGAAGAGCTCCTACAAAAATTAAGACAGACCTGAAGAAACCAATTGTGAACATTGCTTGTCACCCTCGACTTCCTGTCCTGGTATGATAAAACATCCTTATTTTCCGTCTTAGTGTGTAGATTTTGATTTTTTTGTAAACATGGTTAACCTCTTTGTTCAATGCTGTGTCTTTTTCAGTATGTAGCATATGCAGAGGGGTTGATACGAGCTTATAACATTCATACTTATGCTGTTCATTATACACTACAGCGTGAGTATAGGAGGATATCACATGTCTGATTGTCTTTTTTCTTTTCACCTGGGGTATCCTGAAAAATAGCTACCACTTAAAGCAATTCTTTGTTATTCTAGCAGTGGATAATACTATTAAACTCATCGGCGCAAGTTCGTTTGCTTTTCACCCAACACTAGAATGGATTTTTGTTGGAGATAGGAGGGGTACACTTTTAGCGTGGGATGTTTCAACTGAAAGACCTAACATGATTGGAATGTAAGTCATTTTTGTTGCTTGTAGCTCTCTGTCGGCTGGCATGAAATTGCTATCCCTTCACATAATAAAACATTCCTGTTTATTATATGTTGGAACAACTGCAGAACTCAAGTGGGTTCGCAACCCATCACTTCTATTTCCTGGCTTCCTATGTTGCGTGTGCTTGTCACTGTGTCCAAGGATGGATCTCTTCAAGTGTGGAAGACACGGGTTATAATCAATCCCAACAGGCCTTCGGCACAAACAAACTTTTTTGAGCCTGCTGGTAAGACTGATGTCTCTTAAAGAGAAAATCTTTTTTCCTCCCGATTTAGGAATAATTCCCATGATTTGGTTTGGAAACTTTGATTACGCATCGTAACACTATCCTTTTTTTATTCTGCAGCTATGGAATCGATAGACATTCCTAGAATTCTCTCTCAACAGGGTGGGGAAGCTGTTTACCCTTTACCACGAATCAAAACTATAGAAGTTCACCCAAAGCTGAACTTAGCAGCTTTGATTTTTGCAGTTAAGAATATTCATTATACTTCCTACTGGCATTCCCAAGTAGAAGTGTGGCTTCTGTCTTTGACATACTGAATTTTTATGCAGAACATGGCGGGTAATGAGAACACTCAAAATCGAGCAGCTCAGACTAGGGAAGGAAGAAAGCAGCTCTTTGCAGTTCTGCAAAGTGCTAGGGGATCTTCAGGTGAACACAAATTTTGTTTGAACATAACAAGTGATACTCTTCTTAAGCTGTATGGATGTGTCTCTTGAGAGTCGCCAATCCTCTGTTAATATCTAGGGTTGTGGGTTCAACCAGAGTTGTTTGGTGTCAGTGTCAGTATCCTGCTTTCTAACATTTGAAGTGATAAACAGCTTCTGTTCTAAAGGAAAAGCTTTCATCTATGGGTTCCTCTGGAATTTTAGCCGAGCATCAACTCCAAGCTCTGCTACAAGAGCATCATCACAAGGGGTAGGTTGATATTCCTCATGCAATCGAGGTTGGAAATTTCTTAAAAAAATTACTATCATGTGGTGTGAATATGCCATGAATTCCTTACCGAATGACTCAAGTTTTTCATATTTCATCTGCTTCATGGTTCACTCTATTACTTTTCTGCAGCCAGGGTCAACTAACAATTTCAGATATTGCACGGAAGGCGTTCCTGTATAGTGTATGAATTTTTGACCTTCTTGCCTAGACATTATGTTTGTTTTATTATTAGGAACTATCTTTAGCTAAGTCCATGACATAATCCTTACAGCATTTTATGGAGGGCCATGCCAAAACTGCTCCAATATCAAGGTTGCCCCTTATTACCGTCGTGGATACAAAAGATCAACTTAAAGACATTCCTGTTTGCCAGGCACGTAACTGTTGTTTAGAGCTTATTTTCTGTAATATCTGATTTATGCCTAACTGATTGGATTATTTGACAGCCATTTCATTTGGAGCTGAATTTCTTCAATAAGCCAAATAGAGTTCTACATTATCCTGTGAGAGCCTTCTATATCGAGGGCCTTAACCTCATGGCACACAGTCTCTGTTCTGGAACGGACAACATCTACAAGAAGCTGTACACATCGGTATTATCTGATATGATGTGATTTCGTTTTATTTATTTGTTTCCCTTTACTTACAATACTTTTTTTGTTCAGATTCCCGGAAATGTAGAATATCATTCAAAACACATTGTTTACAGTCGTAAAAGACACCTCTTTCTGGTTGTCTTTGAATTCAGTGGTGCTACAAATGAAGTTGTGCTTTACTGGGAAAATACAGGCTCTCAGCTGCCTAATAGCAAAGGAAGCACTGCTAAAGGTTTGTCTAGTCATTGGATTCCCTTGCTACTCTTTAAAGAACTTTCCATCTCGCCTCAGAATTTGTAGTTGTTGAAAACATTAAGTGGTATTATACCACATTCAATCATTTATATATACCAGGGCTACAATGTATGCTATAAAACAGTAGGTGGTCTTTCTGCTGAGAGACTGGTGCTAGGGTCCACTGCTGTTTACCCTAGGGACTAACAATCAAGATGCGGAAGATTTCAATAAATTATATGTTAACTTGAAAGAGATGCAAGATTAGGCGTTCATGCTTTTTGTTTTCCTGTGTTTCTGAATGCGTAAATGAACAAGAGAGGACTAACCTCAAAGCGATACTTTGTAATATGCAGGTTGTGATGCTGCCTTTATCGGCCCAAATGACGATCAGTTTGCAATTCTTGACGAGGATAAGACAGGACTGTCTATGTATATCCTCCCAAAACTTACCACCATGGAAGAGAATGAGAAGAATCTGTTATCTGAAGAGAACCAAACCAAGGAGACAAATGTTTCTGGAATTCAGGGTCCACAACAATTCATGTTTGAGACAGAAGTCGATCGTGTTTTTTCCACACCGATAGGTGTTGCATCAGATAATCATTTTCTTGAAAATTACTTATCAATGGGACCATGCCAACGCTAACTGATGTCTCTTTAAATTACAGAGTCCACTCTGATGTTTGCTTGTAATGGAACCCAAATTGGGTTGGCAAAGTTGTTTCAGGGCTATCGTCTCTCAGCTTCAGATGGTCATTATATTTCAACACAAGGCGAGGGACGAAAGTCAATCAAGTTGAAGAAACATGAAATAGCTCTTCAGGTATGAAAAAATCTGTACAAAGCATGAATGTCCTCCTAATTGCTGGTACAGGCAGACTGCAACATCTATTATAACTCGTACTGTTACTAGTAGAGTAATAGTTTGGTAAAATTCACAGCCAAATTAAACTTTTGATATTTAGTTTCTGATTCTGTGACCAGCTGAATAAGTGCAGTCATTTTATTCATTACCCTTTGATGTGGTTTACACCTGGCCAGTTATATATTAAAGTAAAATGATCTCGTTCAGAAATTAATGATGACAGGAAAATTACTCGTCAAGTTGGTGTTAGCTATTCTATTGCTGTAAAAAATTGGTTGATTTGAGAAGGGTCAATGATATAATTGTTCCTGAAATTTTGGTCAATAAATTTGGTATAATGTAGAGTATTTTTAGAATGTGTTTTAGATCTCCAAAATATCATTTCCCCCTCAACTGTATAAAGAACTAATTGTTGTCTCAAACTGGACAGGTTCAATGGCAAGAAACACCTCGAGGATATGTCGCAGGGATATTAACAACCCAAAGGGTGCTGATGGTGTCTGCAGATTTTGATATATTGGCAAGCAGTTCGACGAAATATGATAGAGGACTACCATCAATATCCTTATTAACCCATCTTTCTTTCCTTTCAATCATGTGCATTATATGTTAATTTTATTTATATTTATGATCATTGATAATTTGAAAACCTTAACTTATGCGAACTTTAGATCTCTTTTATGGGTTGGGCCTGCCTTACTCTTTTCTACTACTACTGCTGTATGTTTGCTTGGCTGGGATGGCAAAGTAAGGACCATTCTTTCTATTAGTACTCCGTACGCAGGTAAGCAGATCTTGATTCTCTTTATGTTTAAGGTGATTTTACTGTATTTTCATTCTCTTAAATTATATCCTCTTCAACGCAGCCTTAGTTGGTGCCTTAAATGACCGCCTATTGCTTGCTAATCCCACTGATATAAGTCCGAAGCAGAAAAAGGGAATTGAAATCAAGAGCTGTCTAGTTGGGCTACTTGAACCGCTTTTAATCGGATTTTCTACAATGCAACAAACATTTGAACAGAAAGTGGACCTTTCTGAAATAATGTATCAAATAACAACAAGGTTACCTCTGTCCCTTTTTTCTTCTCTTACACTTTTGAAATTTCTTATATATATATATGTCGATACTTTGAATAGGTGTGCAGGATATACATCAATGAGTTTCTTTTGTCTCTTTTCCTAGCTATCTTTATTTGCTCCATTACCATGCTAACTTATTAGCTTCTTTATTATATTATATATATATATATATATATTGGATACAGGTTTGATAGCTTGCGAATTACTCCAAGATCTCTTGATATTCTTGCTAGAAGCGCTCCAGTGTGTGGAGATCTTGCTGTATCACTAGCTCAAGCAGGCCCTCAATTCAACCAGGTGAGTCAAGTTCAGTAGATTTTATGACCAGAACTCTCGCCCAGAAGATGTGATCTTTATTAAACTTTTTGCAAAAAATTAGGTACTACGTTGTGCATATGCGATAAACGCTCTGCGGTTCTCCACGGCATTGTCGGTTCTAAAGGACGAGTTCCTGCGTTCTAGAGACTATCCAAAATGTCCTCCAACTTCTCTTTTGTTTCAGAGGTTCCGGCAGCTCGGATATGCCTGTATCAAGTAAGTAAACTTTCCGTGCAGGACATATGTAGCATCTGAGTATCTAAAAATATTGCTAGTACTTATTGGACGGCCTATTCAACCTCATTTTCTGTTGACCTAATATATGTGGGAGTTTACGGCATCTTGAACTGGACCTTGAAAAATTAATCACAAGTATTTTTCACCACCTCCCCATTCACCATCTATAGTTAGTTGGAACTTGGATATAACACTTCTTGATCCTTGTAGCTACGTTGCATCTCTATGCTAGTGTCTCATGGAAATGTTTTCGGCAAGGTTCAGTCATCTAACTACGTGGTCTTTTTGTACTGTAGATATGGTCAATTTGATAGCGCAAAGGAAACTTTTGAAGTAATAGCCGACTATGAGAGCATGCTAGATCTTTTCATATGCCACCTGAACCCTAGTGCTATGCGTCGTCTTGCCCAGAAATTGGAAGAAGAAAGCGGAGATCCCGAGTTGAGACGATATTGTGAAAGGATTTTACGAGTGCGGTCTACAGGATGGACCCAGGGAATTTTTGCTAATTTTGCAGCTGAGAGTATGGTTCCAAAAGGACCAGAATGGGGTGGTGGCAACTGGGAAATCAAGACTCCAACCGACATGAAGAGCATACCTAAGTGGGAGCTTGCTGGGGAAGTAATGCCATATATGAAAAACGAAGATGGAACCATCCCCTCAATAGTAGCTGATCATATTGGTGTTTATTTGGGCTGCGTCAAAGGTAGAGTTAATGTTGTGGAAATTAAAGAAGACAGCTTAGTTTCTAAACCTGGAGGGCTTAGTTTGTTGGGTAAACCTGTATCGGATAAACCTTTGGCACTTCCTGCTGGTGAATCCAGTTCGTTGATGGGTCTGGAATCCCTTGGAAAACAAAACGTAGCTGATGAACAGGCAAAGGCTGCTGAGGAATTCAAGAAAACAATGTATGGGGCTGCTGGTGATGGCAGCAGCAGTGACGAGGAAGGTGTTCCAAAAACTAAGAAGTTGCAAATTAGAATACGTGAAAAGCCAACATCCACCACTGTGGACGTCAATAAGCTTAAAGAAGCTGCTAAAACGTTTAAACTCGGAGATGGGCTAGGCTTAGCAATGAGTAGAACAAAATCAATTAGTGCTGGATCCCAGGATTTGGGCCAGATGTTAAGCCAACCTTCTTCCTCAACAGCTGCAACTACAGCTGCTCCGAGTTCTGCATCTGCTCCTGTTGATCCTTTTGCGATGAGCTCATGGACACAACAACCTCAACCAGTTTCTCAACCAGCTCCATCTGGTGTAGCCGCACCAATACCGGAAGACTTTTTCCAAAACACAATCCCATCTGTTGAGGTTGCCAAGACATTGCCTCCTCCTGGCACTTATCTTTCAAAAATGGACCAAGCTGCTCAAGCTGCAATAGCTGCACAGGGCGTAAATCAAGGAAATAATACTACTCTGCCTGATATTGGTCTTCCCGATGGGGGCGTTCCTCAACAGTATCCTCAACAGGGAAGTCAACAACCGGTTGCTCCATTTCAGACTGTTGGACTTCCCGACGGTGGTGTTCCTCAACAGTATGGTCAGACCCAGGGGCCATCCCAGGTTCCAGTTTCTACGCAGCCTCTTGATCTTAGCATTCTTGGAGTTCCAAATACCAGTGATTCTGGGAAGCCTCCTGGACAGCCTCAGTCCCCTCCTGCATCAGTTCGTCCTGGACAGGTAAATGTGTATTTGATTTTTTTCTATGTGTTTGCATGCCGATCAATTTGCTAATGTTCTATATCAAGATAAAATGGACAGGTAAATGTGTATTTGATTTTTTTCTGTGTTTGCATGCCGATCAACTTGCTAATGTTCTGAAAGTACATATATCAAGATAAAATTCGACACATAAAGTGCATAAATCTCACAGTTGCTTTACCCTCTATGATCACTACTCTCCTTAGGTTCCACGTGGAGCTGCAGCTCCGATTTGTTTCAAGACTGGACTTGCCCATCTTGAACAAAACCAGCTTCCAGATGCACTGTCTTGCTTCGACGAAGCATTCTTGGCTCTGGCTAAAGATCAATCACGTGGAGCAGATATCAAAGCTCAAGCCACTATTTGTGCTCAATACAAGATAGCCGTAACTCTCCTTCGGGTAACTAACTCATATATCTCCCCTCTTATAGAAAGTAAATGATTCTGTTAGAAAAGATAGAATCATCTTATCAATGTTTCTTTCCCCTCTCCCCCATTTGCAGGAAATTTTGAGGCTACAAAGAGTCCAAGGCGCGAGCGCATTAAGCGCAAAGGACGAAATGGCTAGACTTTCAAGGCATCTAGCTTCCCTGCCACTACTAGCCAAGCACCGCATAAACTGCATACGCACTGCAATCAAAAGAAACATGGAAGTCCAAAACTATGGCTACTCAAAGCAGATGCTTGAACTGCTTTTATCAAAGGCACCAGCAAGCAAGCAAGAAGAACTAAGAGGACTAGTCGATCTCTGTGTCCAGAGAGGCACATCGAACAAATCCATCGACCCGCTTGAAGACCCTTCTCAGTTATGCTCCGCTACGCTCAGCAGATTATCAACTATTGGATACGATGTTTGTGATCTCTGTGGGGCAAAGTTTGCTGCTCTTTCGTCTCCCGGTTGTATCATTTGTGGTATGGGAAGCATCAAACGGTCTGATGCACTCGCTGGACCAGCACCTGTATCCACACCATTCGGCTAAAGGTTATAGACGTTAAAGCGGCTGGTTCGATTAACGTCAGGCAAATAACAAACTAGTTACATGTAAGAGCATTCGATCGATTTTTGTTGGGTTTGTTTTCGGTTTATTCGTGTGTATATGATTTGATTATTTGTATCTGTTTATTTCAATACGTGGCTAATACAATTTGTAACCTCACTCTTCTTTGTCCACCAGGTTAATCCTTATATATTTTCTTTTGTTTCAGTTTACTTTCAACAAATATTAAAACGACAACCTTTTCCTAAAAGAATATTAAGTTTTATGATGGAGAACCATTTTTTGATTTGTCAGACCATTTGGAGAAATTGGGTGCACCAGAGACGACTACTGTGAAAATTATTTTTGGTAACATCAAATCGAGACTGCAACACCCACTTAAAATTTTCTACGCTCTCTCAATGGCGTGATATGTAAGTAAGTATCAAACACCTTAGACCTTGATAGCAGTGGTATCAACAAGGTCAAAGCCACGAGCGGCAAATGCATCTTAGCTTTCATGAGTACGTTGGATATATACTGTAGTTAATATAGTTTTAGTCTCTCATTTTTATGATTAAAGAATAAAGCTGTTTTTTCCTAATATGGAAATCTTTAAACCTTGCTTGACAACAACAACAACAAAAAAAAAGGAAATATTTAGATTTTTAGACCTTAATAAATCTTAGTTTTTGCTGTTCCGAAAACTCTTATCTAATATGTGTAACAAATATCGGAACGTACTTATTAAGAGAGAAAATTACGTGCTTCTGAATTCTAGTTTACCTCATGGTAGGTAACAAATCATGATTAACAAATGATATCAAAATGCAAACTTATATGATACAAAAGAGTTTAAGATAGTACGAAAAAAGTATCAACCTTAAATTTTATTCATGATCTAGAATTATGAATCCATCATCAAGTATTACAAATGGTATAATACGGTATACAATAATTTTAAAAAAAATACATATTGTAAAACAATGTATTAAATAAAGCTATAAACTAATAGATCTTTCTTCTAAGCTGTAGGTTCATCGTTCTTGACAGCATGACCAATCCCGGGGCTATGTCCTGGTGTTGTGGGTTTGAACTCATCTCCTTTCTTATGTCCCATCCCTGGACTGTTTCCTGGAGAAGTAGGTGCAAAATCATCAGTGGTTCCAGTTATGAAATGATCTTGACCGTTCGCTTTCTGCAATCGTCTTTCTTCCGTGGGTGAGAAGTCATCCTTAGACTCCTTAACATTCACATTCCCTCTCTTGTGCCCTATCCCAGGACTGTTTCCCGGAGAAGTGGGTGCAAAATCGTCCGTAGTTCCTGTTTTGAAGTGATTTTGACCGTCCGTTTGTTGAGTATTTTTTCCTTCCGTGTGTTTGAAGTCATCTTTAACCCTTTCTGCATTGGCATTTGCTTTCTTATGCCCCACCCCAGGGCTGTGTCCTGGGAAAGTAGGCGCGAAATCGTCTATGGTACCGGTTTTGAAATGATCTTCACCGGTCGTTTTTTGCAACTTTCTTCCTTCCGTGGGCTTGAAGTCATCTTGAAACCCTTCAACATTAGCATTACCTTTTTTATGTCCAACACCAAGGCTGTTTCCTAGAGAAGTAGGCACGAAATCACCCGTAGATCCAGCTTTAATACGATCTTGATCTTTAGTTTTCCTCAACTTTCTTGCTTCAGTGGTGGTTGCTGTTTGGGAAAATACCATCGAGATCACGAGAATGGTCACACTGAAAGTGAGTAGTTTCATGTTGTTGTTTTGTGGATTTCGGAGTAAGGATTAGGAGTTTTTTATATATATATGAGAGTAGTTATGTAGTTGTACTGAAATTTGGAGTAAGAATGCCCCAAAGAGATTGTATTTATAGTGCTATGAGTTTGCTTATGTTGCTGTTCATTTAATTTAAAATGTGTGGACAATGGCCACATTGATTGATTTTGGACCGTCTATATATCAATTCAATAGTATTGATCATACTA
The DNA here is from genome assembly GCF_000375325.1 of Capsella rubella. NCBI lineage: Eukaryota > Viridiplantae > Streptophyta > Magnoliopsida > Brassicales > Brassicaceae > Capsella > Capsella rubella. The sequence goes on from NW_006238919.1 coordinate 8,835,077, forward strand.
CAAAGTATTCATATAATATAAAACCATTTTTAAAAACTTGAAGGGGTTTGTTTCTAAAATAAAACCATGATCAAATAGTCACAAATTTGGTTTTCAGTTCCCAAAAAAAAATAAAAAAAAATAAAGAAATTATAGGTTTCTTGTTCATATTATTTTTTGGTAAAAACATAAGAAAAAATATAATTTAAGGAGATGATATTTTTGTTGTTGTTGATATGAATGTAAAATTTCATTAAAATGGAAGAGATGATATAATTTGATGATGAGTTTTTTAAAAAAAACATATAACATTCCTATGTCGACACTACCAACAGCTGCCCTTTGAAATGGAGTACCAAACAAATGCTTACTTAGTTTCTCTATTGAATTTTCTCCATTTACACATGCAAATAGACAACAAGTGGGTACGCATTTTTATTTAGTTGCTCGTGGTTAAATGAAATAGAAAATGCTATAATAGTGTATCAATGGACGATCAATATTAAGCCTGTGGTTAAAGGAGATTCCAATTATTATTGGTAGATTTCTATTTTTTATGTTGAAGGGTGAAATTAATATACAATATTATTACAAAGTCGGTCCTAAACCTCACGTAGTGCGCTCCATTGTTGAATATACAAGGCATACTATTTTTGTATTCCGAAAGATTTTTTTAACGATACATGTTGAACTAATTAACATTTTTAGTTTGAATACTTAAAATTAATCGGCTCATTGTTTTTGAAATGAAATCAAAGGCTAAGAAAAGCCGCCCTTTAGCCACCACAGAAATGCATTTCAAACGAAAAGACTATTTTAATATCACACGAGTTTAAATTAAAGAACACTAATGATTTGACAAAAGATCTTTTCTATTGACCTTTTCTCTTCTTTCAAAAGTCGAATGTGAAAATGTTTTATAAAAAATTAAAAACACTAAATATGATCCTAAGCATGTTTGACTATATATATTGCATAGTATTGTTGAGATTTCTATTTTTATGTACATAATTTTTACATACTACGCATAGAAATATAATCTCAGTCACAAATATAAGATCTTCCACTACCCCATGATAAAGGTTGGCTACCATCAAATGTCTTGTTGTTGTATATATGAAAAGATATTTTCGAAGTGAGACAATACTCTCAATAATTTTCAGAGATTGTTACGTACCTCTCTTGTTGGTTTCGAATTTGTGAGATTGATAAACGATATGTACATCGTTATAATTTCTTACATGGTACTATGGTAAGATCATATATGAGATGGAAAAAAAAAGAGGTTGCTCTTGGTTTTGAAACTCATGAACTAAAAATGAGTCTTCAAATGGGGGGGCGAGAATGGCTATATTAGAACCATTTTATCGACTTGGTATATGTTTGTGGGTGTTATTAGTTTCCTTGCCAACTCGAACTCGCATGTGTCCGACAACAACGCCGCCATGCTTTCAAAGAATATACCATTTCCAAATAAATAATAGTGCCAAAAAAAACAAATCAAAAGAGGGAATAAATAATAAACCAAATTATAGAAAAGTGAAAGTAGTCAATAGATTCAGTAGAATAATGTCAAAGGCACCATCACCATCAACACAAAACCACTATATGGTCCCTACGAGTCACTTCACCACTCACTTCACTTTTTTTGGTCTTCACCTAATTAAACCCTTTTAATATATATAGATATGTAGGACATAATATCATAATAGTTTAAGAGTTTAATCAATTATAATTACCGTGTTGACAAACAAAAAGAATCAATATGATTGCCATTGACTATTAGAACACAAAAGAAAAACATAAGAGAATATACTTAGTAGAGACATTCAGATCTCAAAATTTGATTCCTATGCTTAATTATTTCATGTCAATCTCTTCAAACTTTAGCATTTTTCAGGACATAATACCTATTTGCTAACAGCTTTTGTAATATGTGAATGATATAGCGGTATTAATCATATGTTTTCGAACTAGCATCTATTTTCTATTTCTCTCGGTTTATACCACGACAAACTATAATTTAATAAATACTAAATAAACATGTATAAATGAAATTTTCCAGTCCAAATCGTTGTAACCGTTCGAACTCTTTTAGTTTGGAAATCGAAGAATTACAATATTGGTTAAACAATGCGCATGCATGTTTCTACATAGACCACTTGATACTACGGGAAAAGGGATTTATAAAAGGAGAAACAAAATAGTGAATTCATGGACATGTTGAAAAGTGAAACAAAGCTTTAAAATTTGGTTGGCTCCTGCACACAGGGAAGTTCCACTAAGGGACCTACCGTAGCCTCCGCCACCCCAGGCTCCTATTTATGTCTTCATACATACAATGCATGTATTATCAAGTTGTTCTCTTTCATAATGAAACGCTCGAGAGATATCTTTGCAAAACGTTAATGTGTTTTTTCTCTTATTTAACCTTGGTTTTAAATTTCGTTGTAATATTGGAAACTTTTGTCTTGATCATATAATTTCTACCATTACTCAACTTCTCTACCTCTTTGATATTGTATGCGTGGGAGGTATTTTACATAAATGAATCGTTTAAACATGTGAAGGTATCAAAAAGTGTATATATATGGCTTAAGGAAGTCAAAACAAATGGAGAGAAACAATTTGAAAATTACACGTACGTGTGTGTGATTGTGTCCTAGGAGAGAATTAATAATGTGATTTGGAAGTAAGCATCAAAGATATATAACGTAGATGTTTAACTCTCTCTTCATTAGTTAATTATGAGCAATCCATGTTAATATAAGTATAACAACATAATGATTGTGCTTTACTTTAAACAATTTTCAATTAGTATATACTCTTTGTTTTTCTTTTTGAATTCCATTCGATTAGTTTATACAACAAACAAACAAAAAATGCCTAATTTTATGAACTGTCGCATAACATATATTCTTAGTAAAAGGTCACTTTGATTCCAATATTAATTAAAAAAAAGCATCACGAACGAATCAATTTTATAAGGAATCACAAGTCACGATCAAAGATTTGTAAGGCTGTTGCACTCTCCTCACCTTTCCAACCTTAAAGTGTTGGCCTGGCCAAGTCTCAAAATTTTAGCGGTTCAGAGACATTCACTCTTGCTTTTTCCCTCTTTCTTTGTTTTTTCTTTTTCCTTTTTTTGGTATGTTTATAGGCATCTTTTCAATTAAACTACACTATTTCCAAGCTTCTTTAGTTACTTCCTGCCCCAAAGGCCAAAGTGAATCTTTATATAATGAAAGCTGAGATATTATTCTCTCTGATTTGATATGTAGTAGTACTACAAGTGTACAACCTTAGTTTAATTCACTGATATGATACTTTCTCATAAAACTAATTAAAGAAGAGGACAGTGATTAAAGAATAATAATAGCCCACTTGTTTCTAATGATCAGTTAGGTAGATGTGTTAGTTAATTAGTTTTAATAGCAAATTAGTAAAAGCCAAAATCTTTAGTTCCTTGTAATTGTGTTGGTTTGATCAACTAACGTGTAACCAAGTAAAATAATATCACTCACATATCAAGAGAATGTGTATACGCGAAATAGCATGTCGTCGTATAAGACTGCATGATATTGAATAAAACAGTGTATCACGAAACTCACCGCTCACGTGAAACCATCTACGTACTCTTGTTTATGTGCATTTGTAGTAATCTCACTCAAAGTCAATTACAAAACAAAAGGAAAATTCAAGGTTACTTAGTAGTACATGTACTCTTGTTTCTGAGCTATTTAGAATTGTAAGATGAATGCAAACAACTTCTCGTGAACCCATTTAATTCTCTACTTAAAAGAAACAAAACATGAATCATGTGAAGGTCACAAGAAATCGAATATGTTCAAGTAAAGAAGAGTTGGAATAATCGAAAGCAGATAACGGATTCTGAATGGTCTTCTTCTTGGGCCTATTCTCAAGGCCCACTTCATCTAGTCATAATGAAATTAAAAATCTAAAGTCTAAACAAATAAAACACCTTAAATTGACATCTAAAAATAAGCAATACACTTTCCAATCCCTATACAACCAATGAGAAGATTTTTAAAAAAACAATACAAAACAAAATCATATCTGTTCTAAGATGAAATGAAGAAAAATGAAAAGATCAACAAGTAGTTGAGCAGAAGAACCTAAAGAAGAAGTAGAAAAGCTTCAAACATCAGACTTCCTTTTTTTGCATTTTGCAAACCCTTTTTAGTTGATTGTAGAAGAAACGTCTCTCTAAGATAAGTTATAAAAACACTAATAATCTGCTCTTAGATATTTCTCGTACTCAGTCCCGTTCAACGTCTTGTTTATATCTTCCCAGTTCTTTATGTGATCTGACAAATCTCCTCTGTGTATTTTCACCTGTCTGCTTGACAAATCCTTCACAGGAATGTTCAAAAACTCTTGAACTTGTTTCAATTTCTGCATCAAAACCCCAAAAGCACTTAACATTGGTTATTCTGAGTTAAAGCAAAAAAATAATGTATAGTCACTAACTTTGATTGTGTTGTGACATCTTACCGTTTGATTTGTTATGAGATCTTCGTAGAAGACAACGATATGGCGAGTGGTATTGAAATATTCTAATGCCTTTGCAGCTGAATTCTCTGTTTCTTGTAAATCGTGGATCAACGATGTTGAGTTGATTACCGGCTTATACTTAGAGAGTGCATCTGCCTGCAGTTTTGAATTCGAAAGAATCAAGAAACCAATTGAAAACAAGAATCCAGAAAAAACAAAACATTTGTATGCAACTATGCATAAGATAAACAAACCTCTTCCGGAGAATGAACATGAGACTTGTGAGTCCCATTCAATAGCTTAGCATAACGGTCATAAGAATTTGCCAACACAGAAACCATTCTTCTTAGAGGATTCCTTCTGAATAGAAATATCGCCGAGACACCTCTTCGGTTAAAGTAATCAACTATCTCTTTATGGTTATCCATCAAACCCTGCAAAGGATTCGGATCAAGAACTTATATAAAAACCGATAGTAACTGGCTCGGTAACGATTCAAGATTTGTGTGTTTATTATACCTGATTAAGCATCCATTTGAATCCAATTGCAGCAGAGCATTCGTTCTTTGAAGCACTCGTAAACCAATCAAGATTATAAACTCTATCAAGAGTCTGAATGATCGAAGAAATGTTTTTTCTTCGATCCAAAACCGAGAAGATCTCTCCGTTAGAACTTACATTGTTATGACTATTCAACAACGTTTCGAACCAACCGCTTCCTGATCTCTGCATCGACAGTATCGCAAAGTACCTCACCGGATTATGCCCACATTCATCTCTAGATTCAAGAAAAAACCCAAAAACAAAGATTTCAACAACCAAAGGATACATAGTCAAAAACATTGACAAGAACAGAAGTGACATAAGTTACCTATTAAAAGTCTGTGGCTTTGGGTAATGAATCCGAGTAACAAAGCGTAACGAGTGAGAATCAATAGGACTAGTTTGCACAAGTTGGGAGCTTTGGAAACTGACATTACCAAACTGTTTTAAGCAAACGGAGCAAATGTAGAGACCACAGACCATAGCAAACACCAGAACTATCATCCTTAAGAACAATGGTGATTTCTTTGGTTGCTTTATAACAATCGCTGCACTGTCCTGTTAACAAACCAAAACATCAAAATCAAGAACTGATACTAAACCCTAAATCAAACTGTTTAACTGAATCTTCTTCCTTAAATCAGAATCAAATAAACAACATATTATCAGACAAGAATCGAATCAGTACTAAATCTAAAACCAAACTAACTTTTTTTTCATGAAATCAAACAAAACAAAAAACAGATGTTTTTAGTAGATTTGATAGATAAAACATACATGCAGATATACCCATAAGCTTAATCACAAAAATATAAACGAAGAGAGCTTAAAAGATGAACCTTTCCGAATAAACAGATGAACTCCGCCATTGATGCTTCTCGGAAGCTTGTAAAAACAGAGTAAATACAAACTAAACAGAGGCCTTACTGTATTAAGATACAGAGACGAGTTGATGGATCCATGAATCCAGTTCAGCTACAGAGAATCTAAGAAGAAAGAAGGAAGAAGAAGAAGAAGCTAAACCCAAATGAGTTTTAAGCAAGTTGGGGTGTCTGAGCAAAGATTTTGTAATATTAATTACGTGGAAAGCAGAGCCATTGTCATTAAAACATGGCTACTGTACTGTCTTTTTTTTTTTTCTTTGCTCCTTCGTGTAAGTTAATTAAAGTCTCAGAATTAAAACCTAATTAACAAAATTAATTAATTTCTGGTTTTAATCAAGTCTCTCTCTCTGATCAGGAAATTTATTAATTGATTCCTTTGTTTTCTTGATTGACTTATTATTACTTTCTCATTTGGTGTCATTACGTAAGTTGACGTATAATGTATTACTATGTTTTATATAGAAACTTAGAAGTTGACTATTAATTCAAAAGTTTTTAAGATTAATTATGAATTTGGTTATTTTAGAAAACTTCTTTTTGAAGAATAAAAATTTTAAATTAAAGAGAGAGAGCCACTGAGTCACGCGTGACCGTATGGTCTGAACGTTACTCTTTTGCTTCGTAATTACTTTAATTTTAAATTGCTCAATAGTTTACAGCTTTACATCAATACTACTATACGAGTAGTGTCGTGATGATGATACTTTACACTAACGAATAATAATGACTAATAATTCTTACGTAGTGTTAAAATTTGAATATTCAGCAACATACTAAATACAAATCATTACGTTGTCTTTATTTACTAACCTTGTTTAGCGGAAGTTATTATGTCCCTTTTTCGTCTACCTATTTTGAAAATGTATAGAGAAACGCACAGACAGTTAAGCTTGGAACGCGCCAAGCAAACGCTTTCTCCTTCGATCTTTATTAACAAAATTTATCTTTTCCTAGGATACAGTTTTGTCTCGGCTCCTACTCAATCTATTCCTACCAATAGAATTGAACCCGACTAAAGAACGAGCACTAAACCTATCTCTCCTACACCCGTGTAGTCCCAAGAGAAAACAAACACTCACCTTCTCAGCTTTTTGTTTTGCTAGCTTCGAAGTATACAATCACGTACAAAAAATCTAAAGTGTTCAAAATGGCTCGTGGCCAAACCCTAGACTATTTATACTCACTACTCGAAACCCTAACCCTAGGATCTTCGAGGATCTCACGGAAACGGAATATACTTGCTTGTCAAGCTTATCCTTTCCTTATTTGATGTGAAGAATATTCACCATATCTTCACACGCAATTCGTCTCTATCTTTGCTGCCAAGCAAGAAATCTTCCTTAGCACGTCACTCCATCCACTTAAGCTTTGCCACGTCATCTCACGACTCCATGTCAGCAACTTCAAGTGTCTGATGTGATCCCAGGCGTCTGATGTGGTCTCAGGCGTCTGAACAGATGCGGCTTCCTGATCTTCACAGCAAGCTGTTCTGGAACTGCATCTTCAATCTCCCCCTTTTTGACTTAGTTTGATAATCAAGCATCCTTTGTGATAAACCTGAAAGTCACAGAGAGACAACACCAAAACACAGCAACAAAGAAAACATCTAGCAATATAACTAGCACAAATCCCAAAATAAGAAATCCTAAAAAGCCATGTTTAAACATTTTACAGACACAAAAGCTAACGAAACAAGGTTCTGTAATAAAAATACATTGTTGCTAACAACCAAAAACAAACAGCAACAACAGCACCTGCTCCCCCAGGACAAATGCTCCCCCACAAATCAACCAGTCCTATGATCATCAGAATCAGAATCATCTCCCCCTTCTTGTTTGCACAACTAAGTCAAAAACAAGTAACTTATGGATCACATGAATGACAGATTGAAAGAAGAAACACTTACCTGCATCGATGATACGCTGCATGATCTGAATTGCACGACGGAAAGCCTTGCGATCATCTGAAGAGCACACTGGAACCTCAGCCGTCTGTCCTCTCTTCACTTTGCCCTTCTTGTTGGACTTTGGCACTGGCTGAGATACATCCGGATGCACAGGGTGTTGTGACGGAATCAGCTGATAAATCAAACTGGGAAACGGCAGGCACAACTTTGAGACAGGGGTTAGACCCATGTTGATGATCAGTTTAAAGACCATCCTCCCAAAATCAAACGGCTTCTGATGCATCACCTTGTAAACCAATTTGGCTCTGTCAGGAGTGACATACCCATCATTAGCAGTAGGCAGCCAGTTGGTACAACAGATCTTGAGAAGATCTTTCGTGTTGTTGTCCTCAACCTTAGACAGTTGGAACTGCTTGAAGACCTTGGCTTTACCTCCAGACACAAAGAGAGCTATGTCGGAGGTAATCACTTCAGCCATATGCCGTTGTTCTGTGCGCTCATCCACAGCTGGCAGTCCAAACAACGCATTAATCCTGTCAGGACTAAACTCATACACCCAATTCCGGACCATCACTTCTGCGGAATCTGTCTCTAGCTCAACAGTTGGCAGATTCGCCCAAAATTCATACACAACTTGAGGATCAAAAGGCTTGCTCTCAGAAACAGTTCTAAGCAACCCCGCAGCATAAATCAGATCCCTAACCTCATCAATTTCACCAAAGGTGATGTTCAATTCAGCATGCAATTTCCGGGAATTGAAAGAACCGTACCTCTGAAACGCAACAGCAGACCCGAACCGAGTTTGATCAAACTCCAATGAATGCTCGTCTTTGACAGCCGCTCCTTTTCCTCGGGTTGCCTGTCGCTTCTTCTTCTGCTCAGAAGGCATCGCAATCGACTTCTTGCGTTTCATCATCCGGGACAAAATAGACGGTCTCGTGGTTCCGGTTAGTTGAATCGAGTCGGAATCATCCGAGAGCTCTTAAATCTGCGGGTTGCGAACCGGTTCATTCGCATCAGTCGGCTGTGAAACCCGAGGGTGAGCTGAAGAGTCGCAATCCCCATCAACATCCACCGGAGAATTGGAAATAGCAAGCGGCTCTATTTCTTGGGTCTCCGATTCAGGGAAGATCACTGTATACGGAACCAGCTGGGTATTCGGCGCGGGCGACTCAGATCTCTGCGGATCGGTGACTTGATCTTCTTTCGGCGGCGACGGTTGTTCCGGCAGAGATGTATCGGTTTCTGGCGACTGACTCGACACGAGCTTCTGAATGCCACTGAAGATGGACCTCATCATTCTGATCAAACTTGGCTTAGGGTTTTGAAATCGTGGACTTGAGAGAGAAAAGAACAATGATCAATCTTGAAACTTTTCAACTTCCCCGACTAGGTCGTAGCCCTATCTTTTCCCTCCTAAATACACTTCACAACATCATGGGCTTAAAGAACAAATGGGCCTCACTTGAATTAACTTGAATAACCCACGAACCTGAAACACTTAATAAACCCATTAGTGCACACTTATCATTCAAGCCTCAAATCCGATTTGCAACCCATTTTTTTTTTACATTCTTGAGCTCAAAACAGACCCTCAAATAACTTTCTTTTAGCAAGACTCAATTTACTCATGAACATGCTTTAGGGACCCAGAATGATAATTAACATATGAGTACTTGGAAGTATTAACATAAAATCATTCAAAAATATGTACCTTGAGTCTCTCTCTCGTCTGTGTTCTGTGCCAACCATTTGTTCAGGACAGAGCTAGAAACTACCACAACCTTCTGAATCTTTGACAGATCAGCTCTGAGTTCAGTGGCTAGTCTTTCACTCTGGCATACCTTTAACTCAAGCTTCCAAACCCAACATGAACATGCAGCTGGAATAACCTTTGGAGAGTGCAGGACCAGAAGTGTGTTAAACCCTTTTTCTTTTCTTTTTTTTCTTTTTTTTTCTTTTTCCCTTTTTTTTTTTTGTTTAACACACTACCTGTGGAGCTATGATTTAACAGTCAGGCAGAGCCTTCTCTCAGATCGTTGATTTTTGACCAAGCCTCTGTTAAACCTTCTGATTTGTGGATCAATGATATCACTTGACTTCTAAACCACTGATCCTTGTGCATGTCTTCAATAGCATATTCAGAGCTCCATTAATAGAGTACTGGAATTGACTTAGTGATGTATCACAATTCCAAGTACATCTCGTGACATGCACACTTCCACCTCTCCTCAGCTCTTTGACCTCCGTTATCACGACAACGTTTTACAGGAATGTCCACAAGAGTTGGCATGACAGGTAGCTATTTTCCACTCTCTTTAAACCGAAGTATAGGGTGCTGATCTTCTATTCATTCTTAGGATTTCCATGGTCTGTTCTTGCTCCAACCTTGTCTTAGATCAGCACAGCTCACAGAGAAAGTTAGATCTCACAAATCCCAATGGATTTTCTCAGATTCACGAATCTGTTAAAATCCAATGGTTTAGTAAACAAATCAGCCAGTTGAAATTCTGTACTCACATGATCAACCACAATCAGTTTCGCCTCAACAAGTTCACGAATAAAATGATGTCTAATATCAATATGCTTAGTACGTGAATGTTGAACAGGATTCTTAGCTATGTTGATTGCACTTTGGTTATCACAATGAATTAAAAGAGTTTCAGAATCCATACCATAGTCAGCAACCATTTGTTTCATCCACATGAGTTGAGTGCAGCAGCTTCCCAGTGCAATGTACTCGGCTTCTGTTGTTGACAGAGAAACACTGTTCTGTTTCTTGCTGTGCCATGAAATCAGGTTGTTGCCCATGAAGAAACATCCACCACTTGTGCTTCTACGATCATCCAATGAACCAGCCCTATCAGCATCACAGTAGCCTGTCAAGCTCCTGGTTGTATCCTTGGTGTAGTATATTCCAAGATTTACAGTCCCCTTGATGTACTTGATGATCTTCTTAACAGCCAACAAATGAGACTTCTTTGGTTTGGCTTGATACCGAGCACAGATTCCAACAGATAAACAGATGTCTGGTCTGCTGGCAGTTAAGTACAACAGACTCCCGATCATTCCTCTGTAAACTCGTTCATCAACATCCTCTCCTGCTTCATCCTTTGAGAGCTTGTCAGTCACACTCATTGGGACCTTCGCCTCTTTACTCTTGGCGAGACCAAAACGTTCAACTAAATTCTTGGCATAAGTGCTTTGTGAAACAAATATTCCATCAGCTGATTGTTTCACTTGCAGTCCCAAGAAATAGTTTAACTCCCCACACATGCTCATTTCAAATTCTTGAGTCATATTCTTCACAAACTGATCAACTAGCGGCTGACATGTGGATCCAAAGACAATATCATCAACATATATCTGAACAAACATCACACCATTGTTATCTTGAAACACAAACAATGTTTTGTCTACATTCCCACGCACATATCCTTGTTTGATCAGAAATGTTGTCAGACGCTCGTACCAAGCTCTTGGAGCCTGTTTCAGTCCGTAGAGAGCCTTCTTTAGCTTGTACACATGATCAGGACGCTGAGGATTCTCAAATCCTTTAGGTTGCTCCACATACACTTCTTCTTGGAGAATTCCATTTAGAAAGGCACTCTTAACATCCATCTGATGCAATGTGAAATTTAGAGCACATGCAATGCCAAACAGAAACCTGATGGATTCCAGTCTTGCTACAGGAGCAAAAGTCTCGTCAAAATCAATGCCTTCTATCTGAGAGTATCCTTGAGCAACCAACTGCGCCTTATTGCGAACAATACATCCATGTGCATCACTCTTGTTTTTGAAGATCCACTTAGTTCCCACAACATTGACATCAGCTGGTCGTTGTTTGAGTTCCCAGACATCACTCCGTTCAAACTGCTCTAGTTCATCTTGCATAGCAGCAATCCAGTATTCGTCAACAAGAGCATCTCTGTGATTCTTGGGCTCCAGGGTTGACACGAAGCAAGCAAACTGCACAACCGCAGCCATCTGTGGAACTTCAGCAGCAACATTCTTCTGCTTCTGACCAGCGAGTTGCTTGAAGTCAATCTTCTTTCCTCTAGTAACTCTGGCCCCCCCAATCGTACCTATAATATCATTAGAGGTGTGATTCTTATGCACCTGAGGAGTAGGTAGAAGCTCAGCCGTGTCGTCATCGGCGTCGGAGCCATCATCAACTTCCTGCTCTGGACTTGGTTCATACCCCACAACTCCTTCATTGAAATCCTTAGGAGCATTAGTTACTGAGGACACATCTTCATAAACACGAAAAGACGCGTCATCAAACACCACGTTAACAGTCTCTTGAACCATCCTGGACCGTTTGTTGTAAACTCGGTAGGCTGTGCTGTTGCCTGAGTACCCCAGAAACATGCCTTCGTCGCTCCTGGAATCAAACTTGCCCAGTTGATCCTTGTCATTAAGGATATAGCATATACATCCGAACACATGGAAATAGCTGACTGATGGTGTTTTTCCTTTCCACAGCTCATAAGAGGTCTTGTTGGTTCCTTTCCTCACATAGACCCGATTGATGATGTAACATGCTGTGTTGATTGCTTCATCCCAGAAATGTTGAGCGACTTGATTACCATGCAGCATAGCTCTAGCAATTTTTGCAGCGTTCTGTTCTTCCGCTCTACAACTCCATTCTGCTGAGGTGTGCGAGGAGCAGAATATTGATGAGTTATCCCTTGAGCAGCACAGAACTGATCAAACAACTCATTCTGGAAGTCACCACCATGATCACTTCGTACTGTCTTGATTCCCCATTTTTCACTCTTGAGTTGCAGAGCAAGAATTCTGAAACTGTCAAGAGTATCCGATTTCTCTCGTAGAAAACGGACCCATGTGTAGCGCGTAAAATCATCAACCATAACAAGAATAAAACGCTTACTTGTCAGACTTTGGACACGCATTGGTCCCATTAGGTCCATGTGAACCAATTCCAAAGCATGAACAGCACGAACATCAGGAACCGATTTGTGAGCAACCTTCACTTGTTTGCCCTTGTTACCCGGTCCGCACACAAAATAAGGATCAGCCTTTAGCTTTGGCATTCCTCGAACAACCTCCTGATGTGCAAGTCTCAACATCGTACGAACATTCAGATGTCCTAATTTCTTATGCCACAACTCAGTTTGAAAATCTACAGCTGCTTGAAAGCAAGGGTTACCAGAACTCCACATGTAACAATTGTTGCCAGACCGCTGTCCCTCGAGCTGAACACGTCCTAGTCGATCCACAGCCTTGCAGTTGGCCTTGGTAAAAGTTACATTCAGACCCTCATCACACAGTTGGCTGATGCTAATCAGATTGGCTTTCAGTCCATCAACCAGAAACACATCATGTAATCTTGGTTGAGATTCACCACATGTGGTACCTTTTCCTTTGATTTTTCCTTTTGCACCATCTCCAAAAGTAACTCTGCCTGCTGAAACCTGTGTAAACTCTGACAGATTGTCTTGAGCTCCAGTCATGTGTCTTGAGCATCCGCTGTCAAAATACCACTTCTCCTGAGGTTACTCATGTTCATCAGCAGTGTGAGCAACATTGCAGTACAGATCTTCCTTTCTGATGTAGACTCTGCTCGTATTCTTTGAATCCCTGTGATATTGCTGATGCTGCATCATTGCAGACACACGATTCAAAAATCCATAGCATTGTGCCTTGTAGTGATTCAGATTACCACAGTACCAACAACCTGTTCTTCTGCTACGGTGAAGACAAAACACAGAACCGTACGCTGACTGAACCTGTTCGTGAGAAGCCATTCTTGATTTTCGGACATGAGCTGATTGGTCCTGATTAAATGAGGACACAGCACGTCTCTGATTTTTCTG
>NW_006238919.1:8848843-8913115 GCF_000375325.1 Capsella rubella
CTTCCTCAATGATGCCCAGAAATGCCACAAAATTGTTTAGCACTTCTCCTTTTCCTTCATCATCATCAGTATCACTCTCACTCCAAGTCACATACGATTTCTCTTTGGAGTCTCTCCCTAGGCATTCAGCCTTGGTGTGACCATAGCCCTTACACTCATAACATTTCAGTGCATTTTTCTTCTTCATATTCGGGCATTCAGCCTTGTAGTGTCCATATCCTTCACACTCAATACACTGTTTCTCAGACTTATCATTCCTCTTGAATTCTTTCTGCTGCCCTGATCTGTTTTTAACTGCAGACCCACGTTGCTGACCTCGCTCCATTCTCTTGAAGTACTTTCTCACAAGCATACCAACTTTATCATCATCTGCAGACTCCTGAGTGTCAACAGTATTCAGTGCGAAAGTTTTTCCACTTGCCTGCTCCTTTTTCTTAACTTGTAGCTCATATGCCTGCATCATCCCAACTACTTGATCAAATTTCAACTCATCAGAATTCAACGAGACATCAATTGCAGACCTATGTGGCTGAAACTTCTCCGGCAGACTTCTGAGAAATTTTTTAACCAACTTCTTATCTTTATAGCGTTTTCCCAACACTATAGCCTCTTGAGAGATATTACTCAGCTTGCTGCTGAATTCCTCAATAGTCTCACCATCTCCCATAGTCAAGTTCTCGAAATCAGACGCTAAGATGTCAAGTCTGGTTCTCTTCACATTGCTGGTTCCTTCAAAGATGACCTAAAGAATATCCCATGCCTCTTTTGCAGATTCACATCCCTGAACTCTGGTGAACTGATTTACAGGCAACGATTTGAAGATTAAGGACAGAGCTGTTAAATTGTGTTTTGCTGCAAGTTTCTCCTCTGCAGTCCAATCCTTCTTGGGTTTTGAAACAGCATCTCCAGCCTCATTTGTTTTCACAGGGGCTGTCCATCCATCTTCAACAGCTATCCAGGCATCAAGATCAGCACTCTGAATATCCTGTCTCAGCTGCACCTTCCAGAACCCGTAATGTTCTGGATCCAACTTAAACGGCTTAGTTATAGCAACGTATTGCTGTGATTTCTCCATACCCTCTGTTGCAGGATCTCACCTGTTGAAAAGACAAACAGATCTTTTATCAGGCGTCCGCTCTGATACCAATTGAAAATGTATAGAGAAACGCACAGACAGTTAAGCTTGGAACGCGCCAAGCAAACGCTTTCTCCTTCGATCTTTATTAACAAAATTTATCTTTTCCTAGGATACAATTTTGTCTCGGCTCTTACTCAATCTATTCCTACCAATAGAATTGAACCCGACTAAAGAACGAGCACTAAACCTATCTCTCCTACACCCGTGTAGTCCCAAGAGAAAACAAACACTCACCTTCTCAGCTTTTTGTTTTGCTAGCTTCGAAGTATACAATCACGTACAAAAAGTCTAAAGTGTTCAAAATGGCTCGTGGCCAAACCCTAGACTATTTATACTCACTACTCGAAACCCTAACCCTAGGATCTTCGAGGATCTCACGGAAACGGAATATACTTGCTTGTCAAGCTTATCCTTTCCTTATTTGATGTGAAGAATATTCACCATATCTTCACACGCAATTCGTCTCTATCTTTGCTGCCAAGCAAGAAATCTTCCTTATCACGTCACTCCATCCACTTAAGCTTTGCCACGTCATCTCACGACTCCATGTCAGCAACTTCAAGTGTCTGATGTGATCACAGGCGTCTGATGTGGTCTCAGGCGTCTGAACAGATGCGGCTTCCTGATCTTAACAGCAAGCTGTTCTGGAACTGCATCTTCATATTTATCTTTTATTTGATTCATTTACTTAGTTTATAATTGATCTAATAGTTTATACATTGACATACGAGTCTTGTTTGCAAAAGACTTGGTACGTAAAAGAGACTTTTGAAGTATTTTCTTACAATATACTTTTTGATTAATGTTGTTTGTTTAGAAGTGTTAATCAAAGATTATATAGTTGCAATACTTTTGCAATATTAAAATTTTTTTGAAAGATCATCCTAAAACAGCGATGAAGAATATTCAATCTTCTTTGCTAAATATATAATTATTATCGAAAGCGAATTGTATTTTCATAGTACTAACCACTAAAAAAATACAAATCGCATATATGACAAAATACAAAAACGAATAAGAAAATACAATGACACACACACACACATAAGAGTTCGAGCTACCGACACCGTACGTTATTATTACTGGTCGGCTTATCAAACCGAATCTTTTGGTATTTAGTTGGTCTTTACGATATGTATTATGTAAATGACCTAATCGGAGTATAAATTTTGCTAGTACAAAATAGTATAAACGTACCGGGTTTATCGCAGTTTGAGACGGTCGTCCAATATCCATTGATGATGGTAGAGCCTTATTTGAGCAATCCTATTAATTTTTAGCTCCGAGGGCTAGTGTGATTCCATGTGTCGATATTTATTGCTCACATACTTGATACATGGTAAATAGAAATTTTTATACTAATTTAACCCCAAAAACATACACTAATACTTAACTGTTCATGTGAATAAAGTCATGTAAACTACTTTATGTATATAGCATTATTAGTGTTAGGGATGCAAAAAATTGAATAATATATTACATATTATCATTATTAGGCTTAGGCATGGGATATTATAATATGCATAGTCACTTACATAGATAAAAAAAATATATATATATATAAAAACATACAAAATTGTCCATGTGTTTCCTTCTTCCAACGTTGCGTTATATACAAAGAGGAAAATTACGAAATATTGGAAAAGCAAGCCTCGCACTAGCTTATTAATCAATCACCCACCAAATTAATTTAGTTTTCTTTTTTTTCATACCAACCAATATAGTTTTATTCGTTTTGTTTTCGGGGATAAAAATGTATTTAGTTTCTTTATTCTAAAGAAAGAAAAACGAAGAAAAGAGAAGAGAAGAAACTTTTGTTTATATGGAGATTGTCCTGTCCTTATTTGTTTAATATTCCAAGCCTAACAAACGAAAAGGATTTTGAGTTGGTACCACATGGCTCAAGACTTCAACCAAATTCTTTGAACCTTTTGAGTGGGATCCGATGTGTCCCTCATCGAGATGTAAGAATCAAACTTGGTGCGAGTCATTACAAACACGTTAGGTCGAGACACTTGGAAGTTTGGGTGAGATCCCGTAGATTTGTCTCAATTTAATTAGCTTTCGATCATAATTGGGCTTATTTTGGTTTTCACTTTTTATGATTGCCACATTGACTTAATTAAACCTTTTTTGTGCATGCAAAGTATATGTTTGAGAATTAAGATGTGTAAATGTGCTTGTATTGATCCAATAACGTGATGGTTTGTAACTTGGTATTGTAGATTTCAGTTGTTGGACTCACAAAATCGACGAAGCAGGCCCAATTAGACGATGTTTCGAAACCCATATCAATTTCTTGATTCGAACGAACTTTCTCACGAAACTCATTTAAGGGAAAACGAAAGCCCAAATAATTCTTCTTCTGAATATATTCTTAAAAACATATACGAGGTTTCTTTGTTCTTCCTAAACATCAACTGGATTTTACATTGAATTTTCTTCACTTAAACCTAATTCTCCTCATCCAGTTGTGTTATATCCTGAATTATGTCACATTTTCATATATTTTCAGTAGCCTTTTTTATTGGAAAAAAATAGAAAGGACGATATGTGAATGACAATTAAACAAAGAAAAAAAGATTTGAAGTTCATATAAGAACTATATGTAAATATGTAATTGTTTGTATTTGTAGAGCATCATAATACTGTCCCAAGAAAAGAGAGAAGAATATTCCAGGCTGAGTAGATACTCCCAGTCGTTAGAAGTCAAATCGTGTTTTTGTCGTTTTGCTTCATAACAAAACACATACAAACATAATTGAATGATGATGAGATAGTCCATATGTATAAGAAAGAAACCATATATTCTTTAAAGTAAAGACAATCTATAAATGCTCTTAATCGGCAGAGTTTACATATTTTGATCACAAAGCGATACATTTTTTGTTTTGTTACCATGGCTGTAAAATGGAAGAGCTAGCAAGAAGTATGAACACGTACGTACAACGCCTAAAATGTAGAAGGCAAACTTAGGAGGAGGTCCACGTGATAACCTCTGTGAAATATAGCTAGACAACGATGGACCATGAAGAAGGGCACACACAATATAAGAGAAGCACTTCTTCTCGAAGTTCATTTACTCTTTTATATATAACGACACCATCTCTTTGTCCTCTCTCAGCTTCTACTTCCCACTAACCACCAAAATTGTATATTTTCCTCTTTATTTCTTTTCTGTATCAATTTATTCTTTCATATACATTGAAATTTTTACCATCTAAATTACTTCTTTTTTGGTGTTTGTGTTTGCTTTTATATGGGTCTACCGCTTGTCCTACTCGTGTGTTTTTTCTCTTCACCTTGTTTTAAGGTTAATCTTTTATTATTGCTTGAAATTTAAAAACTGTATGTAAGAGTTTTGTTTGGGGCCTTTGCGGTTTACAAAAGTGAGGATTAAACAAAAAGAGACAGAGGAGATATATATTTGTTTGAGCTTCCTTAATTTGTTCTCCCCGAGATGATGCTTATTTGGAGAGGTTACCTCCAAAAGACCTTATGCGAGAAAGTTCGTACGGAGGGTAGTTCTCATCTTCGACATTTTATTAACGTTACCCAATCAAAATGTTGACAATGATTGAAAAAAAAAATACTTTATTGTGATTAAGAATATATCATCGACAATTCCAATCAAAACTTTCTTCAATTATTGATATATCATTTATATTAAAAAGGAAAAAAACGCGGGTTTTACTGATCTTAAACCTATGAAATTTCATTCGACACCCGAAACCAGTGTTTAGTCCATTCCGATTTAGATAATTTGTCTATGTCCCAAAAGGATATTGAACCCAAATTCAATTTTAGGTTTCAAAATCATGTTCAACAACTGCAAAAGTGTCACTACCCTAAAATATATAGTAGCACAATCTTACAAATTATATACACGTAAACCAGTCAATTGCTTTGACTCTCGAATTATTTTAATTCGTAGAACGGTCCACTATATAGGAAAGTTGCCGTATGGGTGGTGGCATGTTACTACATGCATTTTTCTAACCAACCCATATATACGTATATCGTGGTTTTTCTATACATATACGAGCGTTTAAATACGTACATGCATTATTTATGTATACGTATACTAATATTAGGTAGACGTAAATTATATATGTGTTTAATTTTTTTGGGGCTCAAGCTATACATTTGCATATATAGCTTCTAACTGAAGAGGAAAGTGAAAAACAACAAGATTTCTGAATATTACTCTCTTTTACTTACTTACAATTGATGATTTACACATAGCTTATATAATAGAGATTGGAACAATCGAGAATAAAAGAAAGCAAGAATAAAAGAAAACAATTTCATTTTGCAGTCAATGGTGAGTCACCAGACAAGAGTTGCAGAGGTTTGAATGTGTTCTGCAGAAGGATCGTCATCTTCTCCGTACAAGGAGTCTTCTGGTTCTTTGTCTTGTTTTTCATTAGTTGACTGGGCTGTTGACTGGACTTGGGAGCTGGACATATGCTTACTTGGATATTCTCTGTTTTTGTTGTAAGGCCCATTGGAAATGTTTCATTATCGTTCACACTTCCCCTCAAACTTGGAGTGGGTGAAGCAGACACACCAAGTTTGGACCTGAGATCGAAAAAGGGTCCTTTTGGTAACGGTTTGGTGAAGACATCGGCGAGCTGAAATGTTGCTGGGATATGTTGTGTTTCAATGTACCCGAGAGCAACTCTTTCTCTGATGTAGTGATAGTCTTTATCAAAGTGTTTGGTGCGGCTGTGGAGAGCAGGATTTGCAGAGAGATACACCGCAGAGAGATTATCACATTGTACTAGAGTTGGTTCATATTGTTCGATGCCAAGATCTCGCAGTAAGGCTGATATCCAAGTGAGTTCACGAGCAACTGCTGTTAATGCTCTGTATTCGGCTTCCGTGGAGGAGTTTGAGACAGTTGGTTGTCTTTTTGCCGACCATGATATCAGATTTGTTCCCAGTTTTATACAGAAGCCAGTGGTAGATCGTCTAGTCTCTTTGCAGCCAGCATAATCACTGTCGCAGAATGCAGAGAGCACATGATTTGTATTTTTCTGGATAGGAAGGCCCATTGTGATCGTGCCTTTTACATACCGGAGAATACGTTTCAGAAGGCGGAAGTCAGAAGCGGTCGGAGAGTGCATTCGCTGACAAATAAAATTCACTGCGTATTGAATGTCGGGCCTTGTAATGGTTAGATACTGCAATTTTCCGGCAAGGCTGCGGAAGTACGTTGGTTCTGAGAACGGTTCAGAATTGAGATTATCCATGTTTTGGGGCAGCGGTGTTGGCATTGGATTGCAATCTGTCATTCCAGCTTGGTGTAGGATGTCTGAAGCATAAGCACTTTGATGGAGAAACAGGCCATCACTATAAGCATCAATTTCAATTCCCAGAAAATAACGAGGTTGGCCAAGATCTTTCATCGAGAATCGATTGTTTAGAGATTGGAAAAGCTTGTCAAGAAGAGATTGATTACTCCCTGTGAGAAGAATGTCATCAACATATAATAATAATATGAGAGTCATCCCATTCTCATGGAACACGAACAAAGACGGGTCCGATGTGCTGCAAGTAAACCCAAAATCAAGCAAAAAATTGCTGAAAGTGTCAAACCAAGCTCTTGGAGCTTGTTTCAGACCGTAAAGAGCTTTTGTGAGTCGACAGACATGATTAGGCTTTTCTGGATCGGTGAAACCAGCGGGTTGGTACATGAACACTGTCTCTTGTAATTCTCCATGTAAAAATGCATTTGAGACATCAAGTTGCTTGATGGGCCATTCTTTTGCAGTAGCAACATCAAGAACAAGACGAATAGTAGCAGTACGCACAACAGGACTAAATGTCTCTAGATAATCCACACCTTCTTCTTGATCAAACCCTTTGGCGACAAGCCGTGCTTTAAGCTTATCTATTTCCCCATTCGGTTGGAGATTTGTCTTAAAAACCCACTTGGAGTCCAAGATGTTCATATCAGCGGTTGGAGGGACAAGGGACCAAGTGTTGAGCATGTGAATTCTTCCCATCTCATCAAGGACAGCTTCATTCCAGCCAGGATGTTTCATAGCTGAGGTAATACTCTTAGGCTCATTAGTAGTGATTTTAGAGGCGATGAGGGCATACCTAGTGTTTGGTTTTTGTATCCCTGCCTTTGATCTTGTGGTCATGGAATGTGAGTTTACTGTTGCGGCTGGTGCTTGTTCTTGTTCTTGATGTAACTCTTCATTTTGATCACTTTCTTCTGCATTTGATTCGTGATCAGATTCACTGTTGACTTCCCCTGGATCTGAGTTGGGTTGCCCATTTTCTGGATTAGGTTCTGTAGGGACAATAACCGGTCTTGGCAGAACTTGAGGTAGAGGCAACTGCAGCGATTGTGGTGTAGGATCTGTATACTGCCAAGCTTGAAGGAGTGGTGTTTTATAATTTGGAACTAGATGCTTATACTTCTCTTTAAATGGCATCACTTCTTCATCAAAATAACATGCCTTGAGATATATACCTTTCCTGTGGGAGGATAAAGACACCGATATCCTTTGTATTGACTATGATATCCAAGGAAAACGCACTGCAGAGATCGTGGGTCAAACTTGTTTTCTGCCAATGGTCGCAGATACGGATAATAAGCAGAACCAAACACACGAAGCGAGGAGTAGTCTGGGTTTTGATGATGTAAAGTTTCTAGAGGGCTGATATTGTTCAGTATAGATGATGGTAGGAGATTGCTGATATAATTAGCTGTGAAGAAGGCTTCAACCCAGAATTTCAGAGGTGTGTGACTGTGGAATAACATCGATAGACCAAGTTCAACTAAATGCCTATGCTTCCTCTCTGCCATACCGTTCTGCTGTGGAGTATAAGGACAAGAGATTCTGTGATGGATACCTTGCTCACTGAAGTGTGTTTTTAGCTTATTACTTGTAAACTCTCCACCTCCATCGCTTTGAAATTCTTTTATTTTTGTGTTGAGTTGATTCTCCACCAGTTTTTGAAAAGCAATAAACACTGACACAAATTCAGATTTAGCTCGAAGAGGATAGAACCAAGAGAATCTTGAAAATTCATCAATAAAGATAGCATAATACTTGAAACCTTGGTTCGATACAACTGGTGATGGCCCCCAAAGATCACAATGAACTCGATCTAGAGGCTTTAAAACACGGGAATCAGAAGCTAAAAATTGTAATCTAGAGTTTTTTCCCATCTAGCAAGGCTCACAAATTGGGAAAGTTCTGCTCTTATTTACTTGAATTTCCTTGCGGGATTGAAGTTGTTGAAGAATCTTTGAGTTTGAGTGTCCAAGTCGATGATGCCACAGTTCTTCACTTGTTGCACATTGACGATTAGAATAGAAAGCTACCAACTCTTGATTCTCCAACACATAGAGCCCTTTACTGCGTGGACCCTTTGACACCACTTTCTGAGTGTTTAAATCGATTACGCAAACCTTATTAGCATCAAAATATACTCCACAGGGGTAATCATCACACAACTTAGACACAGAGAGCAGAGATTTCTTTATATCTGGACAAACTAAGACATCATTTAAGGGGATAATACCTTTTGAAGAAGAGATTGTGGTGGATCCAGTATGAGTAATTGGCAAGAAGGTTCCATCACCAACCTGAATCGTGTCATTGCCATCATAAGCTGTAGCAGATTGGAGAGCAGAGGTTGAAGCAGTGACATGAGCAGTGGCGGCTGAATCCGGATACCATTCCTTGCCGGTTTCGTCAGCCATATGAAGAGATGAGAAAGCTTGAGAAACTTCACTCTGGTAGTTGTTGTCAAAACGATTGTAGCACTTGATAGTAGTATGACCAACACGACCACAAATTTGACAGATTGGTCTTTGACCTTGTGGCTGAGTAGAAGACTGATGTTGAGAAAAGCCTCGACCTCTAGTTGTATAGCCTCCTCTGCCTCTGTTTTGGCCAAAACGACCTCTACCTCTCTGGTTTGGAACGTATTGAGGGGCTCCAGAAGCAGTAGTCTCAGTATTGAAAGCTAGGTGAGGAGTGACAGAGACATTGTCTTCATAAGACTGCAGCTTGCTATCAAAACCTTGAACGTCAGTGATGACGTCGTTAAACGTCGGTGGTGGTTGTTTGCTCAAAGAACTCTGGATGACCGTTGTTATCGGATCATATTCTCTGCCTAGTCCATTGAGAAAGCCAAAGATTTTCATGGACTCATCAATCGGTTTCCCAATGGAGCTTAGGGAGTCACAAATGATTATAAACTCACGACAATAGGTAGAGAGAGACTTATCCTTTTTCGACAAGAGCTGGAGACTACGACGGAGGGAGAACTCGCTAGCAACACTACTTTTGTTGAAGTTCTCAGCAAGAGAAACCCAGATCTGTCGAGATGTTTCCAGGCTATGAACATGGCCAAGGACTTCTTCAGACAAAGTACCAAACAACCAAGATCTGACGAGTTGATCGTTGTAGAACCATGACTCATACGGAGGGTTGGGTTCTTCAGTGGTGACGCCACCATTCACGACACGGCGGGTCTGAGCTGGAGCAACGACAGCTCCATTGACAAATCCGATGAGCTTTTGGCTGGAGAGAAGGGATTCAAACTGCGTCTTCCACAATAGATAGTTGCTATCGGTTAGCTTGAGAGTAACAGAACTTGAGACATGAACGTTATCCGGGAAAGGATAAGTGGTCGCCATTGATGTACCTGTTAGGATTTACAGTGGCTCTGATACCATGAAGAGGAAAGTGAAAAACAACAAGATTTCTGAATATTACTCTCTTTTACTTACTTACAATTGATGATTTACACATAGCTTATATAATAGAGATTGGAACAATCGAGAATAAAAGAAAGCAAGAATAAAAGAAAACAATTTCATTTTGCAGTCAATGGTGAGTCACCAGACAAGAGTTGCAGAGGTTTGAATGTGTTCTGCAAAAGGATCGTCATCTTCTCCGTACAAGGAGTCTTCTGGTTCTTTGTCTTGTTTTTCATTAGTTGACTGGGCTGTTGACTGGACTTGGGAGCTGGACATATTCTTACTTGGATATTCTCTGTTTTTGTTGTAAGGCCCATTGGAAATGTTTCATTATCGTTCACACTAACATCTAAATAAAATGTAGCTTGTCCTCTTATGCTAGTTCACCATCATACCAATTATTAATAGGTGTGTAATATTTATTACTGTTTGGTCCATTTGGATGAAGCATCGTCTGTATCTTACACGGACATGTATTTCTAGGCTTCTCGCTCTATGTATATAGGGTTTTCCATGTGGTAATACAAATTGACTAAGTAATTTTTAATTGCTATATATAGGTTTTCTAAAACCAACATTTGATGACTCCTACAACGATATGCTTCTTCCTTTGAAATCTCATATATGTAGTCATATCATAATAACAAACTGTTTCTTTGTAATGGTTGAGATGGCCAAGTATATATCACCAAAAGATGACATTATGTCCCAAATAATATTGGTATATTTTCATAAGCAACGCACGAAAGTTTAGTTTCTTTATAAGAAAAGGTTGATGAAGACGAAGAACACGTGAATAATGCAATCTTTCCAGGTCTCCATCGATATATAATCGAAGAAGAAAGATGGAATCAGCTTTTTATTTCAATAAATAAAATAAAAAATTTTAAATGATCATGAATTTTAATCTCCCTTTCGGAAAGAGAGTCTTTGTAGGGTTTATTGGAGCCTTGGGAAATCCATAGTGAAGAAAAAGGAAAAAGTTCGACTTCAAAAAAAAAGTGATCTCTGCTTTTTTTTTTTTTTTTATCCCCACTCCTATAATTGAGTTGCGTGAATAATTTTTAAAAGTACACAGAAAACACTACACATCACTTATTTCCTTTTCATATTTGGCTTAGAATAAAAATGTATATCGCTATTTTCATTTCCTTAATTATAAAAAGTTGTCGTCAGCTTTCTTTGTCCGATCAAAATAAATAAATTCTCAGCTTTGGTACTGATTTTTTCTATCAATCGAATTTCATCTTTTACTTAATGTATTGGTTTATGGATATGTAACCATGCATATATCATATATGTCAGGCTAATTATATTAAGAAAACAAGCTGAGAACTTAGTTAAGCCATACTTTATTTTTTATTTTATTTTTGGTTGTAAGTTGTAATAAATTGTTTTACAAGACCATATAACTGTGCAATTTCGCATTAACTGTATGTTGCATTAGATTGAATGATATTCTTTTTTCGGAAAAATAGATAATTCATTACTCTTATCTTCTAACAAGGACTCAACCTTGAACCTTCCAAAAATAATTCTTTATTAACTTTGGAGTTACTTATAATCGCATGCAATTCGATAATATAGTTTTAAGATGGGCCTATCATAGCAAGTTTCTAATTAAAAGTTAAAGTTTCCAATCATTCACGTTAAGCCAAATAATGTCGAAAGAAACGTTCACTACAGTATATACCACATTCTTAGTTCTTGTTAAAATTGACTACGTACATACATCACTTTTAGAAGAATAACAATAATTGTTACTAATTTTGTTTATTACTCTGATTTGTTTATTCATATATCAACTTAATCATATCGTTTATGTTTTGTCTCTTATGGGAAGTCGATCATGTGTTAATGTTTAAATGTTAGATAATATATGATCCCATAAAAACTGTCTAACTCATAAAAGGACATTATTGGGTCGCATAATTAATCATTTGTAAAATTGTAAATAAATCACTCAATCAGAGTATACATTTTAGCTTGATCAATTTAATTAAGGTTAGTATGAGAATATTTAAGCCTAGCTAGCTTTGGTCCACCCCACCTCCATCAATTATCATTTTGGCATCTCCTTTTTTTTTTTTTTTTTTTGACAATCCAACAGTAGTAGTTGTGAATCATGTGATATAGCTTCACACACCTATACATGATCCCCACAAATTAAAATATATATAAACTAAATTACGTTTGATCTCGTAAGAAACAGACAAAACTATGAAATGTCATCTAATCAAGATTTGATTCTTTGATCAGTAAAACAATACAGTATTAAAAGGAAAACTACACTAAACATCATTGAACACATAATTAACAATTTGTTTTACATCAAATGTGTAAGTTTAGTTAAGGCCATGTGCATGTGTGTCTGTCCCAAAGCAATACTTAGCACTCACTCGTTAATCAAACACTATTAATTTAGCACATCAACCTTAATTTAAAACTTTAGCCATCTACAAAACTTAATACAAACATGGAGAAACTGACTCCTTCCATTGTAGTTCATGTATTCTAGCTTAGATTAAACTGACGTCTTTGTGATATAATTAAGTGAAAGAGAAAGGTATATAGAAAAGTGGTTTGTAGTCAATAGCGAACTAACATTTTTTATGCGTAATTACACAAATCGTAATGATGATGATCAATGATATAGACTTTACTGAATATGAAATTTCGTGCCCACACTACACAAATCACTAAAGATCCCATGTGCTCTTGTCTGCATTCACTTAAGTCCTTTTTCGTTTTATTGGATAGCATTTTTTTCCATCTAGAAAGATATATTTAGATGTGTTGCAAAATTCACTTTTAATGATAGACACAGTCTTTATATAAATTTGGATAAAAACTGGGTCATACCTAAAAGTAATGTTTTTTCCAATAAAATATTATCGCAATTAAAATTCCAAACTATCCATCAAAACGATTTTTTATTAAATTTAAAATATATATATAGTAGTGATTTATGAATTAATAATACACATTTATGTGAAATTATATTAGGTTATACATGCTTTGTTTACCATATTTTTTTTTGTTCCATAAATTAATTTAACACATAGTTAAATGATTGGACGGTTAGTTAGTTTTTTACCCATACATATATGAAGAATATATTTCATAATAATTTGCAATTGTGATATGG
The DNA here is from genome assembly GCF_000375325.1 of Capsella rubella. Taxonomy (NCBI): domain Eukaryota; kingdom Viridiplantae; phylum Streptophyta; class Magnoliopsida; order Brassicales; family Brassicaceae; genus Capsella; species Capsella rubella. Next base: position 8,861,861 of record NW_006238919.1, read on the forward strand.
TTGATAATATTACACCAAAGTGTACATTCATATATATACATTGTAATAATGTATGGTGTAGAAGAAGAAAAAAAGAAAAGAAAAAAAGAGAGAGACAGTTTAGTAATGATTGATAGTAGGCAGCTCGTGGGCATATTATTAAATCGAATGGCTATGATAGTTATGCAGACACAGTGTCTTCTCTGATGAGTTCTCAAAATTTGTATATAGGACGACAGAATAAAAAAGAATCAAAATTCATATATGACGAAAGATGATAGATAATATAATTGGCAAATTCAATTATGTAAAGTTTTCACTGTGTAAAACTAATATTTTTAAGCATGTGAATAAGTTTTTTGTGTTACGTAATACGTATTTTGTATCGCCACAAGAAATTACAACTAACTAAACACAACTATAAATCGGAATATTAACAAGATTTTAACAAATAATTTAACACATGTTATATAAAACTAGCTAAGCAATGTAACATATGACACACATCATAAATAAAGTAATCAAATTTGGGATGGTCTTATAATTACACTTACTCTTCTTAGTTCTTACACACACTCTTCCAATTTGGTTCGTCGTCGTCCGTGAACCAGTGACGATAATGATGATTCGATGGCTTTATCGTTATATCTCTATCTCACCTAAGGATATTATTGTCCTTTACATCTAAAAACTCAACAATTATTACAACAACACAAATAAAAATTTTTAAAACAAATCAAACCAATCTTATCTTAAAACCACGAGTATTATTCTCATTCCATTGGAAAAGCCAAACAATTAATATTAAACTACAACCAAATTAAACAATAAAAATTCGAATTCAAACTCAATAATAATCCCCCTCCAAAAAAATTAAAAGATTACGCACCGATTCTATAACATTAGAAGCCGTTATAACGGAATTGTAGATAATAAAGGACACGTGTCGATGACATAGGCAATGTTGTATTTTTCACGAAAAGCACCACCGATTTATATAACAGCGCCGTCAAATTCCCCGTTACTTACTATTCCTAGTTCACACGAGACTCTTTATTTTATTAATTTGTTTCTGTCAATGAAAATGACAAAGAGTTAATCTTGGCCGTTCAAAAACTACGAACACTAATCAAACTCAAGATCGTCACCATCTATAACAGAAACAATACGCGAGCTGAGCTAGAAAGAGAGAGAGAGAATACAATACACAAACGAGTGATTTTAGAGAGAGAGAGAGAGAGATCTGAGTAGAAGGAGGTGACGTTGTGGGAAATTATGGCGGCGGTTAGGAGAAGAGAGCGAGATGTGGTGGAAGAGAATGGATTTACCACGCCGCCGACGATGGTGAAGAGGAGGAAGATGATGGAGGAGGAGGAGGTGGTGGTGGATGTAGTGGAATCATCAAGGATAATATTGTCGCCGTGTGTACAGGCGACGAATCGTGGCGTAACCGTGGCAAGGAATTCAGCTGGAGCTTCGGAGACGAGTGTTGTTATCGTCCGACGGCGAGATTCGCCACCACCTCCGCCGGCGGTTGAAGAAGATTCGTCTTCGTCGTCGGTTTCGTGTTGCTCTAGTAATAATAATAGATCCGATAAAGAGAAATCGAAACGGAGAATCGAATTTGTAGATGTAGAGGTGATGAAAGCAATGAAACAATCTTCTTCTTCGTTGCGCCATCTTCTTCTCTCGATTTTTATTTTTTTTCCAGATTTTGAATTTTTTGATATTTTCCAGGAAATTAGCGGTGAAGATGATCAAAGTGGAACGTCGTGGATTCATGATGATTTTAATAAGAGGTAACAAAGAATTATTTTGAAATTTTTGAATCTCTCTCTCTTTGGCTCGTTTCGAATTTTTGAAAATCCAGTTATTAAAATTTTATTCTTCTTTCTATAAATTGTCAAGGAGCGATTCGTGTGGTGAGGAATCATCGGTGAACATGAGAGAGGAGTCAGAAGAAGTTGAGCCTCGTCGTCGGTTAAAGATGAATAAGTTGAAGAAGAGCTGTGAGACGACGACGACGACGGTGAAGGAAACTGAGTTAGAAGATTTTTTCCAAGCGGCGGAGACAAATCTACGGAATAAAATGTTGGAATGTTCTATGAAGTAAGTTTAATTTTATTTTATTCATATTAGAAACAAAATTTTAAAAGATATGAAAGCTAATGGTTTTGGTGGATGAGTGAGTCTGTAGGTATAACTTTGATTTCGAGAAAGATGAGCCGCTCGGAGGACGATACGACTGGGTTAAATTGAATCCATGAGGAAGCTTTATGATGATGATGATGATTATGAAGACTCATCCAATTTATGTACTTAATTTTCTTCTCTTCTGTGTAATCATATTTGTTTTTACAAGATCCAAATGTATATATCTTTCCTTTCTTTGTTTTCTCTTTAAATAATTGATAACTTGTAAAATCCAAATTTCTTTTGTCATTCATTAGTATTTAATTAGAGATCCATGTTTTTCTGGATTAGTAAATTATAACATAGGAATTAATTTTTTAAAATATTATATCGCAGGAAGAGCCTAAAAAATGAATAATATTGTAGTATGATAATTTAAAGATTCTTCAACTTTTTTCCCTTCTTTACGTTAATATTTTTTTGTCCATTTAAAAAATAACTTTTTAAATATGATCATATTTAGATAATTATTTGTTTTTTTACAGCGAAAAAATGAAATAAAATAAGAGTATAGGAAAGAAAAATAATAATATAAAAGGCTAAGGCTGACGTGGTAAAGGAATATATATATTACTGTTTATTGATCAGGCTTTTTTTAGTGTAAAAAGTTACTATTTTATTCTCACTTTGGATTTACTTGCTACACTGCTGCTACTCTAGTGTCTATTGATTTTATTAACTACAAACTTGTGCTTCACATGCTTACGTTACACCCATATATCAATATATATATATATAACACTACTTCAAAAATACATATATCAAAAAAAAAAACAGAAATCTCATTTGAAGAAAACCTAAATAGCCATTTTTATTAGTCACTTTGTTATATGTCTATGTTACTTGGATTTTTATGTATGATACACATGAGTAGCAAACATATTTTAGTTATTGCCCCTAAATCCCTCTACTGACAAAAAAAAAAAAAAAAAAAAAAAAATTGATATATAGTAGTATTAAACTAAAAAGCTAGTTCACAATTATCTTGTTAGGAAAAAAATAAAAAGAAGACATGATGATTGGTGTATGTGTGTTTCCGGGTCGCTTTTGTAATCAGTAAAAGAAATTGGTCAGTCACAAATCTTGTCATACCAAAACTCTTTTGCCATTATTATTATTATAAACTCTCTCTTTTGTTAATTTCCTAAACCGAGAATGACTTTATTTATAACTTTTTCACCCTTTTATTTTGGTCTCTCCTTTTTCTGTATTTTCCTTTGTCATTATTAGCTCTCAAAGATGCTACACAACTCAAAGATTCAACGAGAAAATTCAGAGGTTATGATTAAAATGGTTAAATTGTTTCGTACTGTACTGATCGGTTAAAAAGATACTGACACAACACAAAAAGATGCGAGAATGTACTACTACTACAGTCTACTACACTACTCAATACCCACGAGGCTTCACATTTTTTTTTACTTACTTTTTCGTTTTCTTCTTCTATTTTGTTTTTTCGGCCAAGAAGTGGTAAAAAGTGTTGGATATTGGAATCTTTTCTCGACTTATTTGTTTTTCTAAGTTGGACTCCGATGGCCCAATTTGGATATTCGTTTATTTCTTTTTCATTTTGGTTTCAAAACCCATTAAACCATATTGAAGCGAATGTTATGTATATCAATATCATGATTTGTACTATGTTTTCGTATACATAGATCAATGATCAGCTCAAAAGCTGACCAGAGTCTCCTCGTTTACCCTATCACCTGTTAATGCTCAAGCGTTCTACAACTTAATTTTCAATACTAGTCCATCTAAGTAGGAGAGAAGTCTGATTGACTGATAAGATTCGTGAGACAAGTTCCCACCAAAAAAAAAAGATTCGTGAGACAAGTCCATGTTTACAACTTTGTAACTAAAAGTGATTTTAACTTATTTTTCTTTCTTATACATACAAATCTTCTTCACTTGCATTAAAAAAACAGAGATGTTCCGACCAAATTATTGTTTCCACAACAAAACAAAACACTGACAAGAACAACAAAACACATCAACCAAAAAGAGTTGTTGGAACCATCTTTTCCCAAAGAACATGTAAATACACAGTCAAATCTAGATTATCATAAAATAATCTAAATTAATTTACAGAAACCAGTGTGATAGCTCTACAATTCGTTCATCATGTTATCTGCAACTTGACACTCCTTATTCCTTCATCGCAACAATTCCTGAACCCCAAAACATTTTCATTAGCTCAAATTAACAAAATGTTATACATATAAGCCAGAAAGATAGTTTGTATACCTGAGATTGTTTTGTGATCTTGACTGAGTGAAAAAATATCTGCTTCATTGACTTTATCAGTGATCTTAGATCTAACATGAGTCCTCTTAAGGCCCAACAGCTCCCTCCACGTGCCCTTTGTAGAAAAAGATGAAGAAGGCAATGATAGTGGCCTCAGGGAAAAGATGTTGCGATCGATAACAGAACCCTCTTCTTCAACGAGAAGCTCTTCTTTTAGTGTCCTATGGACGTGACTAGTCTCCTTGAGAGGTAAGATCTTTCCTTTGAGGAAGATTTCATCGGCGGGAATCATTGCGTAATCGGTGACTGAGAAAGCAAAATCAGCAGAGTGCATGGAGAGGGAGCTTCTGGAGTTAACAATGTTATTGCTCTTAGCATTACTCTTCTCCGATCTGATTTCCACAAACTCGTTAGAGAAAGAGATTCTTGCTGCACCATTCATGGAGTTATGCATTTCTAAGCGTGCCATTTTATGTTACAAATACTCAGTTGTATATATAGAATGAGAGAGATCTACTAAAGCCTTATATATAGAAGAGGAAGTTGTGATGAGATGATTAATGTCCAGCTCGTAGATCCATCAAAGTTCGATCTATATGACTATATTCTATATGTGAATCTTTGACCGAGAGAAGTTATCTAGCTATATATTATCCTCCATTGTGGCAAGATGTTGATCTTCGTATCTTGATTGAGTTCAAGATCACATGGAGACACGTGAGAACTTTCCATATGTCCTCTGCTATTTTTTGTTTGGTCTCTTGCTCAATTACCATCAAATAAACTAACTCAGAGGTTCTCGACAAGTATGGGCATAAAAGGTTCTAATTAATCTCTTTAACATATAAGGTAACGTGCAGTCAAAGGACCAGGGTTGTCAATCATGTGCTTGGAACTTGGAAGTCACATATATTGAAACAATGTTTATCGCCATTCGTCGTGATGCGAAAAGGCCACTAAATAATTCTGCTCATGATTGGTCAAAGAAAGATGTTTCATCTCATTATAGGAAATATATCAAACATCATTACTTAACCTCTACCTTTTTCAGTACATGACCTGGAATCTCATCTTCAAAGTTGAACTCTAAATCATACTTTGGTCTACAAAAGTGTTAATTCTTACCAATACTTTGGTTTCGTAAGTTTCAGTTCCAAAACTTACCGACAATAGTTAGATTGTTACATTACATCCTTTGTATATTTAGTCACCTCACTTCCGAATGTAGGAATCTTGTTAACATGTCTTCTCAGATATGATCGATGGTTTTTACTAGCCTAACTCAAAATCAAACCAACAATATATATATACTTTACTTGCCCTCTATAACTTGGGTAAAACATGTATTTTCATACCAAGTTAAGTAATTTCATATATAGGTTTCTAGTTCAAAACCAAAGATTGTACGTTATGTCTTTACTTCATGATGATCTGATATTCGAATGTAAGGTTCTTACTTATTAGTCTTCTCAAAAGAGGATGGTTTGTTGTAGCCTATCGATCTCAAATTCAAATCTAATTTTGTTTTTTGGGTCAGGATCAAGTCTCTTACAATCAACAATATTAACTCTACTGTTACTTACCCTTTTTGGGACCAAGAGAAAGGTTATATATATATATAAGATCAAATTCAAAGTAATGGCTGGAAATGGGAATGGATCCACTACGGAGAGAAAGACATGGGGACCAAAAGACCACCACCACCACCGAAGAAAGATCGAGGAGTTGACGTCATCATGGCACGTTTTGAAGTTTTGAACAAAGAGGGTACAGACTGACACTGAGAAAGAGTGAATGGGTCAGTGCGTTCCTTCCTAAGTACAAAACCTATTTTTTTGTATTATCTTTTTCTTTTGGCTTTTTACTCATAAATAATTTTCTTAACGGTCCTATCTCTTTTATTATCTAGTGAATGGTACACATTTATTGGTATATGATTTTTCATTTAATTAGTAAACAAATACTACAATATAGGCAAGAAAAAGTAGTGACAAAAGGAGGAAAGAATGATGAAAAGGAAGAATAAATTAATGGTGTGTTAGTGAAATATCTTAAGAGCTTTTTCAATTTATGGGACCAAGTAACAAAATATGAAAATAAAAGATCATACCCTACTACCAAAATCAATATATTTAAGCTTCTTTCGTTTAATACCAAAGAAGTCTTTAGTCAAATGTTACACACACAATATAACATTACTCCAAAGCACTAGTTCAGAAGATTAACACAAATAGTACTAGCTTAGATACTAATTTAATTACACAGCCAAATCAAAAACCATTTTCAATCAATTTCACTACTTCAGAGAAAATCCCAAATATACATTCCCCCAAATAAAACTAACTCAAAAGACTAGATTAACTTATCAAGTATCAACAATACGAAGACAAATAAAGTAACCAGGTCGGATCGGATTGATTGAACCGGGACCGGTCAACGCCAAGACGAAACAGTGAGGAGTGGTACATTGTTCCAAGCCAAGGAGATGAACCCTGGCTCCGATTCAACAAGTGAGTACAATGTGCTGTAGTTATAGTTCCATAGTAACAGCTTCGCTTGGCTAACCGCGTAATTGCTCGGTTTAACCGGCTCGAAACCGGCTTTTTCCATCAGTACTCTCCATTGTTCTTTCTCCTCCATTAGCCCCAACCGGGTTCCCGGTTTGATATTAACATTACCCGTTCGGACCAACTCTGATATCCTCCTACCGAACAACACTCTCTCAACCCTCTGCCTTTCTTTGGAATCACGCTCCAAATTCGGTTCAAGCGACTCAAAAACCGCGGAATAGAACCGGAGAGAGTTCTTAACCCGATTAGCAAACTCAACCCGGTTTAAACTAACTTCGTATTCACCAAGCGTCACAATCCTCGGGTTTAGCGATCTGGCTAACCGGAGAGCCGTACCAACACCCGTCGCCGTCTCATCAAGAAGCTTGTACAGCTCAAGCATGAAATTCACAACCAAAACCTCATCCGGGTCAACCCGAAAACTCGACCCGGTTAGTAACTGAATCGGAGTGAGAACCGGGTTAAACTCGAAATTGAGATCCAAAATCGCCGCGAAATCACGGAGACGGTTTCCAGTAGCGATCAGAGAGGGCTCCGGTGAGTCTCCTAGAGACGGAGCGGGTATACCCGAAATCCGGATCCGGGTGGGTTTACCAGAAGCTCGGGTCGCCAGAGCTTGTAACAGAGCAGACCACTGGATCCCTTGAAAAATCCCGAAATCGACGATGTGAATGTTTTGGGATTGGCTTGTAGCTTCGAGAATCGCTTGGTTTGCTGTTAAATGAGCGAACTTTGAGTAAGGACATGCGTCGTTCAAGGTTTTGTAAGAGAGTATGAACTCTTCTAGCGACGACGATGCCGCCGGAGATGGTTCTGTTTCTTTATGAGACAGAGCTTCTACGAAGTAAAACCCGACTCGCTCTATCGGGTTACCCAACTCTGATACGGATTCTCTGATTTGGGTAAGTGTTTCCGGTATAGTTCCCGGTTTACGTGCATATTCGTAGATAGCTTTTAAAATCGGTTGGTTTAGGTCAAAATCTGGCTGCGGTGGAGTCGGCGGCGGAGGAGGAGGAGGATGATGTTGTTGTGGTGATGGCGGAGATGGAGTCCATATAGCGGTGGAAGCTGGTGGTTGAGAGAGTTGTTGACTCGCTGAGTCATTATCCTTTGAAGGAACACTGAGTCGACTCGGAAATGTGACGAATGGATCGTGGCCGTAGATTGAGAAGTCCGGGTTGGTTTGAAGCGAATCTCCACCGTTGATTAAGGTCTCCATCCACTCGTCAGAGTCAAACTCTCCACCGTCAGAAAACCTAAACCCGTCGGAAGTGTTTCGGTGATGCTCGAGGTGTGGGAAGTGGAAACCCGGGTCGTTGGATACTTGAAACGGGTCGGAGAAACCAAAGGATTGATTTTGTTGGTCATGTTCTTGTCGTTGTTGCTGCTCTTCTTGTTCTTGCTGTTTTTGTTGTTGCTGCTTCTGTTTGATGAGTTGTTGAGCTATAGCCATTAAGTTTCCACTATCAGTGCACATGTATGCCATTCTCCGGCTAGTTCTCGCCGGCTATAAAGCTTCAGAGAAAGTGAAGGAGAGAGAGAGGAACAAAGGAGAGATTTTTTAGTAGAGAGAGAGAGAGAGAGAGACAAATCTTTTGATCAAACTAGGGTCCGTTCGATTTGGTTTTATTAATTTATTTATAATGAGTATGTTTTGTAAGTACTGTAATAATTTTTTAAACAATCAATTACCACTTTTAATCTCCAAGTTCTATTTTTCTTTTCTAATTTATATAACGTTGTTAATCTGCATAACAGTAACATAATAATTTATTTATGAAAAGTAAGAGTTATCTAAGAATCACATATTTTACTAAAATGGAAAATAAAGTTAGTCATTACATAAAACTTTCAAATTAACAATAATTTTTAAATGCCTTGATTTTGTTATATGTATATCCTATACGTAAATTTGTTAAATTTTACTAATCTTAAAAATTGAATAAATATTCAAACTTCGTAATGCTGGTTTAGTATAGTCGAGAGGGATGGGGAACCACCAGCGATGGACAATGACGTCATGTATCCGGCAGTAACGTATCGGAAGAGAGTGTGACATCACCTCTCCACCGTTTGATTTTACATCAGGTTCGTCGTATCAGAGATCAATGGTGAAGGTGACACGTCCACAACTGTCTTCTGCTACTTGTCACCTGCATGTCTCCTGGCAACTTTTTCTGTATTCTTTTTTTTTTTTTTTACTTCATTTCTAAATTTAATTAACAGTATTATAAAAGGTAAAAATAACTCTGACAAAGACAGAAGTAGAACACGTAAAAGAGATCATGTAAGAAGAAAAAAAGAAAAAAAAAATAGTATGTTAATTTCTTTTATAATAGTTTTTGTTGCTTTTAAGCCGCAAAGGTCTAGTTTTTAAAGTCTACAAAAAAAAAGGTCTAGTTTTTTAGTTTTACAAATCTGTTTCTTATCAACCAAGCGATGGTTGAATTGGACTTGGTTAACAAATAGTTAGTAGGTGGTGTACAAGGGTGATGATGAATTGGTTACGATCGGTTTAAGTTTCAGTCACTTTGGCAAACACCGTTCGACAAGCTAAGCTATCTAGAATACGACTTAACATTAAAGAATTTAGAGTGATGATGCATATGATAGATAGACATGTTTTATTTGTATACGCATGTATTATATATCTTAACGTCATTGTCGACAAGGATGGCTTGTGTAGGTCCATAAAATTAACTAGGCTCATATACGATTGAACAAAAGCGATTTGTGGCGGGGTCTCTCCTAGTATTTTGTTGGACTGATCTTTGACGAAGAAAATGTTATAAAGAAAAGCTCAACGCTAACAAAAAGAAACAAGAAAGAGACGAAGTACTACAGATTTTTCAAGTCTCTCAACAGCTAGCAAACCAAGAAAAAAGCTCAAAAGCTAATAAAAAGAAACAAGAAAAGATTTCAAAGAGACGAAGTCCTATAGGGTTTTTCAAGTTTCTCTCATCAACAGCTAGCAAACCATGTTTTATCATTCATGAATTAAACAACGTACGTTATTTGAGGTTCCGCAAACATGATGAAACGAGAGAGTTTGCATATTTTGAGAGCTGAGTTCGAAACCATCTAGTGTGTGAAAGCTCTTACGAGAGACTTTGTGATATAAAAAAAAAAAAATCTAAAGCGAATGAATAATGGTGAACCAAAAAGCACATGGGAATGACGCTTGACTCTTTGAGACATCACTCTTTTCATTTCATCGTTGTATCCGCGTCAAAAGGCCTTATACTACTTCCCACTACTTTGTTTTTATGTTTTTAATCTCTAAATCAAACTATAAATTACATTACCAAACATGGTATATAGTCTCTGGTCCAAATCTACTTTTGTTTTGTCTTTCACTTTTGACATTTTTACTACCAAGTGACATGGACTGTTCCAAATTCGTAATGATTTCAAGAAGTGACCAGATTAGCATACATAGATGGAGAATGAAGAAAGGTGATATTTTGAAAAGGACTTGTCTTTGAAAATGGCAACGCCACTTTAGTGTTTAACCATTGCACCTATCTGCAAGTGGACTTAGAGAGAGAGAGAGAGAGAGAGAATGAGTGTGGGTGTGTGTGTATGTTGAAAGGGACATGAGTAAAGAATGAAAGGTTTTGATTTGTCTTTTCTTTCTATCCAAGTCATCGGTGGGGTTTCGTATGTATGACCAAAGAGTGGCATTGAGTCATCCCCAAGAAAGTCTCTCTATATGTTTACCCATTTTTGTCACATCCTTTGCTTTTTTTTACACTAATTTTCATTTCGGGTCTTACCAACTAAAATTTACCCTCTTTTTGTCTCATCCTTTGCATTTTACACAACTTTCATGTGAACCTTTAATTAACCAAATATATCTCTATATATAAAACTAACATTGAGAAGTTTATGTTAGTTCCTAATTCAAACTGTTTTTTTTTTCTCTCTTTTACTTAGTTTCTTGATCCACCGTTTTTATATGGATTATTTCAGGAGATCTCTACGTGCGAGACGTAGAGCTATTTTGTTATAGATATAGTATTACAGATAACATTTGGGTCAATCTCGTTTTCATGATCTGTCAAGTATTGGTTTCAATCTTCTCACGTAACAGCCTCCTTCATACATATTAATACTGCTACACGCCTACATCTTTTTGCAAGTACCAAATGATTTAATTTGGCCTGACCTTGGAGTTGGAAAATATCTTGACTTCAAAAGAGGAGACCCAGTGTTTGGTAACGAGTATTACCTTTACTGGTCCAGCAAAGGATCCTGAAAAGAGGACACTGCTCCTGAAGATTTTTCAGTGACATTATTTGTAGTTGGAATCTCCCAATAAATAAACGTAGATACTACTTGTGTGCTTAATGTTTATACGTAATTACTAATTACCTATTGTGTTTTTTTTTTTTTTTAATAACAACATTCAACTTAGAAATAAGACTCGAAGCGGTTGGTGTTGGCTTGCCGGATTAGATATTTGAATTAAAATAAAATATGAAAGTTAATTATAATATGCTTGAGCTAGATTTGTTTTGGTTTTTGAATTTTGAAAAATAAGCTATTTCAACCAAACTTACATTAGTTGAAAATCCACATGATCAAACTTGAGAACTTTAATAGATTTTACTTTCCTACAAACAAGTTTTAATTAACTAACCAGAAGCGGAAGTGGTAATAAAACATATACATGTGAAAAGAATTTAAATGGTATTTTATATTTTACTTATGGATTGCTTATATTTTACACTCTTTTTTGCTCATTGTTTTGTTAATATATTCATATTAAACCAAAAATAATGTTACAAAAATGTAAAATCATGGTAATAACATTGATAAAAAAACATATTTAGTTAAATGAATCTTCTTCTTATAGCCTTACGTTGTGTCTCCTTTATGCGCATATATACATTGTGAATTTGTGACAAAAAAAACAATCATCGATCTACATCAGTAATAATCTCGTCTGTTATGAGCGCACCGAATACATTGAAACTGATTATCATGCAGTTTGGGACGAAATACAAAAAAAAAAGCACAATGTCCATACATCATGTTTTTTCTTCTCAACAACTCGCATATATCTTTACCAAACCATTGGGATATCAAGCTTACAAGGAATTCTGAAACAAGCTCGATTTTTGGACTTTGCACGCACCAAAAAATGTTGATATCACCTCTTATCAGTGTGATATCACTTAGTATATCATAACGTACACTAAAATAAATTGATCCTAATTGTAATTCTTTAGGAAACTAGATACGATAGTCTAGCTATATATTTTATACATGAATCTTTGACAAAGAAGTTGTAGATATATAGTATCCTTCATTGTGGCAAGATGTTGATCTTTGTATCTTGATGGAGTTCAAGATCACATGGAGGCACGTGAGAACTTTCCATTTGTTCTCTGTTATCTTTTGTTTGTTCTATTGCTTAATTACCATCAAAACTTCCTCTCCTATACATAAATAAACCCTATAGGCAAGAAAGTGTAGTGACAAAAAGAAGGAAAGACCGATGAAAAGGAAGAATATTAAAGATCATACTCCAACTTCAAAATCAATATATTTAAGCTTCTTTCGTTTAAACCAAAGGAGTCTAATCAAATGTTGCGCACACAATATAACATTACTTCAAAAGCACTAGTTCAAAAGAGTAGCCACAAATAGTACTAGCTTAGAGACTAATATCATTATACAGCCAAATCAAAAAACCACTTTCAATAAACTTCACTACTTCAGAGAAAATCCCAAATATATATTCCCCCAAATGATACAATTTTGAAAATCTAACTCAAAAGACTATATCAACTTACCAACAATAGGAAGAAAACTAAAGTAACCTGCGGACCAAGTCGGATCAGACTGATTGGACCGGCGTCGGGTCAACGCCAAGAGGAAACAGTGAGGAGAGGTACATTGTTCCAAGCCAAGGAGATGAACCCTGGCTCCGATTCAACAAGTGAGTACAATGTGCTGTAGTTATAGTTCCATAGTAACAGCTTCGCTTGGCTAACCGCGTAATTGCTCGGTTTAACCGGCTCGAAACCTGCTTTTTCCATCAACACTCTCCACTGTTCTTTCTCCTCCATTAGCCCATTATCCATACGTACCAACTCTGATATCCTCCTACCGAACAACACTCTCTCAACCCTCGACCTTTCTTTGGAATCACGCTCCAAATTCGGTTCAAGCGACTCGAAAACCGCGGAATAGAACCGGAGAGAGTTCTTAACCCGATTAGAAAACTCAACCCGGTTTAAACTAACTTCGTATTCACCAAGCGTTACAATCCTCGGGTTTAGCGATCTGGCTAGCCGGAGAGCCGTACCAACACCCGTCGCCGTCTCATCAAGAAGCTTGTACAGCTCAAGCATGAAATTTACAACCAAAACCTCATCCGGGTCAACCCGAAAACTCGACTCGGTTAGTAACTGAATCGGAGTGAGAACCGGGTTAAACTCGAAATTGAGATCCAAAATCGCCGCGAAATCACGGAGACGGTTTCCAGTAGCGATCAGAGACGGCTCCGGTGAGTCTCCTAGAGACGGAGCGGGTATACCCGAAATCCGGATCCGGATGGGTTTACCAGAAGCTCGGGTCGCTAAAGCTTGTAACAGAGCAGACCACTGGATCCCTTGAAAAATCCCGAAATCGACGATGTGAATGTTTTGAGATTGGCTCGTAGCTTCGAGAATCGCTTGATTCGCTGTTAAATGAGCGAACTTTGAGTAAGGGCATGCGTCGCTCAAGGTTTTGTAAGAGAGTATGAACTCTTCTAGCGACGACGACGACGCCGCCGGAGATGGTTCTGTTTCTTTATGAGACAGAGCTTCTGCGAAGTAAAACCCGACTCGCTCTATCGGGTTACCCAACTCTGATACGGATTCCCGGATTTGGATTAGTGCTTCCGGTTTAGTTCCCGGTTTACGTGCGTAGTCGTAAATAGCTTTTAAAATCGGTTGGTTTAGGTCAAAATCCTGCGGCGGCGGAGGAGGAGAATGATGATGTTGAGGTGATGGCGGAGATGGAGTCCACATAGCGGCGGAATCTGGTGGTTGGGAGAGTTGTTGACTCGCTGAGTCATTATCCTTTGAAGGAGCACTGAGTCGACCCGGGAATGTGAAGAATGAATCGTGGCCGTAGATTGAGAAGTCCGGGTTGGTTTGAAGCGAATCTCCACCGTTGATTAAGGTCTCTATCCACTCGTCAGAGTCAAACTCTCCACCGTCAGAAAACATGAACCCGTCGGAGGTGTTTCGATGATGCTCCAAGTGTGGGAAGTGGAAACCCGGGTCGTTGGATACTTGGAACGGGTCGGAGAAACCAAAGGATTGATTTTGTTGGTCTTGTTGCTGCTCTTCTTCTTGTTGCTGCTTCTGTTTGATGAGTTGTTGAGCTATAGCCATTAGGTTTCCACTATCAGTGCACATGTATGCCATTCTCCGGCTAGATCTCGCCGGCTATAAAGCTTCAGAGAGAGAGAGAGAGAGAGTGAAACAAACGAGAGACTTTTAGTAGAGAGAGAGAGAGAGAGATCTTTCATCAAACTTGAGTCGTTCGATCGGGTTTTATTTTTTCTCAGAAGGGGAAGATTTTATTAAAAACTCACAGTTCCCAGCATACAACAAGGCCGAAACAAAAGGCCCAGAACAGAAGCTTTAAAGGAAAAAGTAGTAGCACAGTTTGAGCCCAACAAATTATCCACAAACAAAGAAAATTTTCTTGTCAGTGTCAGGCTTAATGCTTTGACACCGAACCACGTGTCAAACAAAATGGATACAGCCAATCAAAGTTTTGTTGTTATGAGTGTAGTAGGTTAAGAATGAACTTCTTGCCGTCATAGGCAGTGCAGGATCAAAGCATATAAAGTTTTTTTAATACATTTTTTTCGTGTTCTTGAACAAATTGGGGAATCTGTAAAGCTTAAACTTCTTTTGCATCATTCGTACTTTGTATGTCTTGAATTCGTTCGTTATAAATTTTATAATCTGTAATATGATTGGGCTTTATAAAAAGGTCCATGCAAGGTTTCAATTAGTAATCGACGACACTAACAATTAAACAACATCATCCATCCTATACAATACAAATGTTAAAGATACAAAACATTTCGTCCATTTTCGAAAGCCTTCTTCTAATCCCAAACCCGAACTTCACAAAAGTATTATTCATGCACTTTTTATTTATTTAGTCCAATTCGGTCTAGAAAAAATAATGATTAAAAATAATCAAAAAAAAAAAGAAGAGAATAAAAATACTTTTTTCATCTTTTTTTTTTTTCAATTTTTTTACAGAATACGAGAAACCCTAATAGGCAAACCGTTAGGAAAATCGACGAAAGGAAAAGCAAATGGTTGATCATCTTGTGCTAATTCCCAATCGAACTTAAGAACAAGATGATGAATAAACACAGCCATCTCTAACTTGGCTAGCTCTGAACCAGCACATAGCCTTGGCCCTCCTCCAAACGGCATGTAGTTGTTTCCCCACGTCGAGAAACTACCACCACCACTTCCTGACGCCCCGTTGTTTATCTTCTGCTCTCATATTATAAAAACAAAAAACAAAACCAAAAAAATTAAGTTTGGGACTGAGAAGAAAGAAGAACACGTGCATGTTGGCACCACACCACGTGGGTCATTAATCATCTCTCACGACCTCTTACCTTCCCCACTCACTTCTTCAAACATCATGACTCCCACATTATTCAGTTTTTAAAAAAAAGTATTTGGGAAACTAGTATCATCTCATAATAACATACGACTATATAGTATATAGTTTTCTAATTCGACCGATTTGATTCGATAGTAGTAGTAGACTGTATTTAATTTTAAATCTAAGGACAGGTCAACTTGGAAAAGTCTGATTACACACGTACAAGTCATCGGCCGTGTGAGATCCGTCAAAGCCGTAGTACTATACCATATTCGTCCGTCGAATCTAATCTCTCTACTAACTAGTACAATTTAATTATCAAAGCCCCATGACTAATAAATAACAAAAAAATTAATCAAAGGTCACTATTGTATAAGAATGTTAAGAACAAAGCAAGCTCCTACGTACGTCACTAAAAGACATACCATCCTACTAATTAATTGTCTTCACGTACACTTACAACCAACACGTCTCTCTCTCTCTCTTATTATTACTTTAGTTTCGCATTATTTAATTTTATATGCTTTCATGTGATTAATGATCTATGACGTGTTAAGATCCAACTTTAAAGATAATTATAAATATATGTATACAGTATGTACATGGGTTTTATTGCCAGATTAATCAAATGCATATGCACGTATGACGTATCTGTTCATGCAAATAGATGAAACTATATGTTAATTAATACACTTTTAATTGTTGTTATTACCTGTTGCCATCGCCAAGGATTAAAGAGATTAGGTTGGTCGTAACGAGAATTATCCAAATGTACGGCTGAGATCACCGGTAACACTTTCCACCCACTAGGGATATCGTATCCTTTTTTTCCAACATAGAAAAAAATTAGAAAATATTTAAATTTAATCATCCAATAAGGTTTCAATATTTTTTGGATTTTCATTATTTAAACTGTGTACGTAAAGTTTACCTTTGTACCGAACGTCTTTGAGTGCTTTGCGATGCAAAAACCTAACTACATTTCCCAATCGAAGTGTCTCATTTATAACCTTCACACCAAACAAAAACAATATCAATAATTTTAGTTTTCATCATATTATACAGAAAAATGAAAAATAATTAAAATAAACATACGCATTGAGTAAAGTCCATTTTCTTGTAATCATCCCAATTCAATTCTGACTCTCCTAGTTCCTTCTTCGCCCTCGCGATCTCAAGATGCTCTTCCTTCAAAAAGTTTAATTCAATAAACATTAATTAGTGATAATTAAGAATATAAAGTTTCTTTATCGTACACTTATATAGTGATACGTAACAGTTTTGGTAACTAGTAAATAACTGTTTCCCTATAATTAAAACTTACCCTAAGCTCTTGAACGGCTGTAGGGCAAGCTTGCAAGAAGAAGATAGCGAGAGCAATGGCGACAGAAGAAGTCTCATGTCCGGCGAACAACAAACTAAGAATGAGATCGAGGATTTGCTCAGTCGAAAGATTCGAATGTTTCAAAACCCATCCCAAAAGATCATCGTCTGTTCTATGTTTCCTCACATGATCACTCTTACTCATCTCTGCTTCATCCTCTGTTCTCACTTCTTCTTCTTCTTGATCTTCTTCCTTAATCTCTGCTTTCCTCTCTTCCATTTTCCTCTCAATAAACTTTAGTATCGTCGCTCGTGACTGTACAATCGTTTCAGAGTTTTTCAATTAATTAAAAAAAAAAAAAAACACAACCTATAATGAAAGGTTGTGTCTTGAACAGCAATTAAATGTACCTGGAGGGCTTTACGATAAGCAGTTCCGGGGAGATTGAGAGGAGCAGAGACAACACCTTTCATGAAAGTTACATACTCTTTCTTTAATTGCTCTGTTTCTTCTTCTCCAGGATCCATACTCATTATATGCTTCGCCATTAGATTAAACGTAAACTATTCAAATTAAAACCCAAAGAGTTAGCAAACTCAAACCAATTCGAGCAAGAGAAGAATAAGAAAGAAAAGAAAAGAAAAAAAAAAACCTTTTTGGCCTCATCTTGAGCAGAGAAAACAGAGTGTTGTTGCCAAGAATCAAGAACAAACAAAGTGTGTCTCTCAACGTCTTTAAGAAGAATGGTTTTAAGACGAGCGTGGCTCAAGAAGTTAAGAGAGATACTTCTCATGTCTCTATGCATGTCCCCAACAAGAACAAGCATCGACCATTTCCCAAGAATCCCACCGATACTTCGAGGGTAACTACATTCAAATAGCCTCCCTTCGTTTTGTAATATGAATCTGTTAAGTCCAGCATCAGCTGATACGATCGTTGGTTCTCCAAACAAATTCGATCTATATATCTTTCCATACCTGTTTAAGAACAAAAAAAAAGGTTAAATTTTCAAAAAAGAAAAAGAGGATCTTTTTTGTTTTTTTTTTGTTTTGGATGTGTTTATACTTGGAGATATGTTGTTGCATGAAGTCACCAAGAGTTGTGGCGGAGTAAGGTTTGAGATAACCAATGGTTTCACCAAGAAATGGCCAACCGGATTGACCCGGAGGGAGATTGAATCTTGTTCTACTTCGTCTCTTCAAGAGGATCAAGAAGAGGAGAAGAGACAAAAGCGATGGGAGAAGAAGAAGAGGCAAGAGAGTATGATGCTCTGTTTCGAACATGGAGCTTCTCTCTCTATCTCTCTATGTCTCTCTAAAAATGCTTTGTTGTAAGTAGCTTTTAAGATTGGGAATCGGACCTCTACTGAAAAAGGGAGCTTCTGTTTGTAAGAGGATGGTTTTTAAAGAAGTCAGAAAAAAAAAAAGATATAAGTATAATTCCTTTGTTATATCATCGTCATTATATAAATTAAAATCTTACAATTAAGCTTAAACCTAACCAATGAGCTTCCTCGCTTTTGTTTTCTTCATTACTTTTGTTGCCCTCGATATGCTCCTTTTCTATTTATTTAACTTTTACTTATTCTATAATTAACAAAAACAAAAGTTGCAGAAAGCTGCGATGCTAAACATTGTTTAACAGCTAATATTATATCGTTATTATTATTTTGGATATAATTCATATAATTATACTTAAATTAATCGTCTTTCACCATTGGTAGAATAGAGAAGAAGGAGAAGTAATTATCTGATGATCCAAGTGTGAATATATATTTGTTTGTTAGTTAATTAATAAACCCATTCGTGCTAATTAATTATAAAAAGAGTTCCCTTTGATAAATGCTGCCAAAACTCAGAAGAAGGAGAATCCCAGGAAGTCCGGTACGGTCACCATCGGGTTTATAGAAAAAGGGAATACCAAAAGTACCCTTGAAAGAAGGGGAAAGGGAGGGATCACGAGTAGGGGTAGAACAGTGAAAAATATTGTCAGAAGGACCCCTACACGAGCGTGCGGTCAAAGACAGAGTTATTAGATTATTACCGAACTGGACAGTCAAACCCGTAGACTTTTTTGGCTTTTGTCTTTTTTTGCCCATCAACAGTCACCCACATTTACTTGGATTTTTTATTTTATTTTTAATAATAAAAGTGAATGAAGATACTAGTTTAATGAAGATTTTTTTAGTTTTCATTTTTATTGTTGTCCCAATTCTGAATCGCACCATGCATTATTAATTACACCTACACTAAATAGCATCTTGTGAACGGGTATAGGCTATATAGTTTTTAGTTTTTTCGTGAGATGGAGTATGTATTATATGTATATTTTATATGAGATATTGTAATTCAGTTTATTATAACTTCAAGATGTTTTTAACTAAATTGTACCTGTAGTACTTTTAATGTGGTTAAGTATAATTATGAGTAAAGTAAATTTTGAGTTAGTTGAGACTATGCATATATTTAGTTTCATTTTGTTATTGCGTGGATAAGTATAATACTTTACAGAACTAAGTGTTACATTTGAAGGGTTATTGTTTCTGAACAAAAAGAAAAAGAAAAAAAAAACATTTAAAAGTCATTTTCATGGTTAAAATAATAATCAGTTGTTGCATTTTCTTTATCTTGTCTCTCAAAAATCCTTTAGAATATGGGTTTCATTTTAATAATTTTTTCCTTAAGATTCGAAATCTTAATTTTTGTTATAAATTACATAGAAATGTAATACTCAACTGTTTCTTTCTATGAATAACAGCATTGAAGTCCTAGATTTATTGTTTGCAGAAAAAATTGACTATCACAGTTGTAGAGGCTGTCATTACGGCCACAAGAACATATGGTAAATATTAGTACAGCATGTAAAATATACTAATAACCATATTTTCTCAATGAGAAAAAGGGTTATATTATAATTCTTTAAACTTCTAATCTTGCAACACTTCATGGCATCGCGACTATATGATCCAAAACTTGAGTCCTCGATAGTTAAATATTTATAAGTAGGAAAAAGAATGAGATTAAATTGAAACATCCAAAAATGTAATATGAATAACTATCCGTCTCAATGGTTAATTCAACTGTTGTATTATGGTTACATTAATTCATTAATATAAATTATATTTTAATAGAAAAAAATTACATATAGTATATAATAAAAAATAAGTTATTAAATTTCCAACATATTAAATAGAATTCCAACTAACAATAAATATGTTAAAGATGCATTAAAGAAAGCAATTTAATAGTTGCAGATGGTTACACGCTTGTAGAGGTCTTCGAAACTGTAACCCAAAAAGATCTATGCATTTTAAGATCATTGAATGGGAATCCAAGAAAAAAAAATTTAAACAAACGACAAAAATAAAATATCGTTTTCCCTTTTGTTTTTGTTTTTATTGTTGACCAACAAAGAATGAAATTGCAATGTCCTTTTAAGTTTTAACAATACGGTCCCATAATTATTACCACGCGTGTGAATTTCATTTTCAACATCAAATTAGTACTATTCTTCTTCTACTCTCTAGCTAAATACCCAAAAAAGTCTTTAGCTAATACCATACGTGAAAGGTATATCATACCATATATGGATAATATTGAAACTTCTCCTGTGTAAACATCACACGCATTAGTGTTTTTTCTGTTCGTATATTAAACTCTTCTTGATTAAATTTGTTTTCCAGTAATTTCGTATCTACTATCAAGGTTCGAGTATATCAATATTTGAACAAAAGTTTATTCATTTTTGTGATATATCCAGAAGAATATTAGTTTTAAGAGAAACGAAAGCAAAAATATGCTTTTAAACAAAGTTTTATATTATGAAATACCTGGAACATATAATGAGATTGGCTAATATATTGTAAAAAGTATATACTATATAAATTTCAAAATCGTTATCGGAAAATTTTAACGAATATCTAGAAAATCCAAATAGGGTCGATATTGATTGTGAGAGAAAGCTGGCAGGGACCATTATTCCACAACCTTTTGGTTGTCACCTCTTATTCTCTCTTTGATAATTATTCACGTACTCCATGGGTCACTACTCTTTCTCTTTACTTATATATATTTTTCGTTTTTTTTTTCCTTTCAATATACACACCCTTTGTTAAATAATAATACTAATAATATATACGCTTTCGTTTTCTTTTTAATACAATTTGCTGGATTAGCAATAAGAATCCTAATCATTATTGAAATCGAAACTTGAAAATAAAATACTCGTAAGAAAATCTTCATTATAACCAAAGAAATGTCACTATGATTGGACATATCAAAGTAAACCTAATCCAGAACAATATACTATATATATATCGAAATTTGTTTTGTTTTGCTTTCTTGAGTCATACCGAAATGTTTAAACTTCGATCAGTACTCTATTTTGAGATATACACAAAAGAGAGAAGGAAAAAGAAAACTAAAGCATCGCCAAACTAATTTATATATACCAAAAAATTAGATATTTGGTTATAAGAGTATAAATATATAGTTTTAAAAAAAAAAAGATGAATAGTTACTTTTAAATGTTTTGTCAGTGACATCAGCATTATAATACTTTAATGATCTTTTAATCCAAATAGCAAACTCAAATCATGTGAACCGAATGTAGTATAACCAGAAGAAAATGTAATTCTAGCTTCAAACCGAACCCAACGGTACTCTCAAACAAAGTCACAAAGCTATAAAGGTATACATAGGTGATATCAAAAAAAAAAAGAAGGTATATATAGGTTTTTGCTTCTGATTTGATCCGGTTAATCCGATATTTGTAGACCGACTTCAGTTATGTAAACCGCAATAAATCCGATTTGGGAAGATTAATGAAATATTTTATGAGAAAAAAGGAAAATATAAATTCGCATAGCTACTATCTAAGTTTTGCAGCGGTTTCGATTTTAACCACTATTTTATTTCCATGTATACGTAAATCGTACATGTGTTCGTTAACATACGCGTACGTGTGATAAATACGCATGTAAAATATATACGTAAATGCATGGATCATGCTGTATTGACTTACTTATACTATTTTACAAGCCGTATTTGAGAGTATATTGACTTGTAACTTTTAGTTTTGTCGGCGACTTGCAACTTAGTGGACATATAAAATTTTGTGGAAAATTTAAGGAATAACAAAGAGAGAAGAAAGAGAGAGATCGTTTTATTTCACCCACCACCTTTCACTATTTCTCAATTGTACGGGTGTGTGTGTGACGATAATATATATACCGGATAATATTTTTTATTGGTTATGTTAAGATGATGACAAAGTCACTAAGCTACAAATCCAAATAGCGATAGTTGTTTGTATGAATTCGAATGTTACCAAATATTGGAAAATCATTTTCTTTCTTTTTGATGGTCGACTTATTGGAAATATATATATAAATCTAAATAAATTTAAAAACATGATTTTGGAAACATATATATATATAGAAGGAGAGAATGATAATGGGGTGATACTTTGAGCACGTCCATGTGTTCACATTATTGCACTTCACGTGCAGTTGCTCGTCCACCAGCTTTCTCCCAATTTCACTTTTTTTTTTTTTTTTTTCGTCTCTCGTTTTATTTCTGTCCTTACACAAAATAAATAAACGATACTACTATATAATATATAATAAGTCAAATTCTGTATTTATTTTCCAATATTCCGTTTTCATAACAATAAACAATTCTATAATAAGTCTCCTTTTAAATTCCGATCTTTTTTTTCCCTTCAAATTCCGTTCTCATGATATGTACACAAACAAACCATATTTAGTTTTACAAGTTTCTCTTTATCATATATTTTTCGTATTTCTAAAAGATTGATATTTAAAAAATTTTACACAAATTAAAAACAACGATTACTATTTTAAAAAATAGATAATTCTATTTTTTCTGAATAAAAGAATATTAACTAATTATAGGTCGATAACAATTATGAAATTCAAATTTATCGATGATTTTTGTTTTTAATTTACAAATATACTAATATTAATTAATTAAAATTTGTAGAATATTAATTTTTGTAGAACAAACAAAAATCTCCAAACATATGACGAAATAGAGTGAATACTAATCAACAACCAACTACAAAAAATATATATATGTATATATAATAGGTTAAAATTTCAGTAACACAAGAAAAAGAAAAAATTTCATTATATATAGGTAAAATGATGTTAAAACAAAATTTCTTATAATTGTGCTTTTTGTTTGTGTGTGTTTGTTTTCTTTTGGGTTTGTAAATTAATGTTAAACAATTTCCTTGTATAATTATTTTAAAGTATGCTATTTTCTTAATATATTGTAGCTTTGAAGATTTCAACTTGTATTTTTTTTTATTGAACAAGAAAACCAGCCTTTTACATTACAAAGATAAGAAAATAATCTAGATTTTGTCTGATAGGTAGTTTAATTTAGTCGATATGAGGTAAGATTTTATAATAGTGAGGTATTTTGTAGAAAGAAGAAGAAAAAGAAAAAAAAAAGAAAAAATGGGAGAAAAAAAGGGCAAGGGGAAGGCACTCGTGCGGGTGCGGGGGGACGTAACGGCGGCCCAATGATTGCCGTAATGGGGCATGCATGAGGTGGGAGATTGACACGTGTCATGTCACACGTGTGGGAAGTGAAAGTGATATGACGAGAAGAAACGAAGAGAAGTGGGCTGTCATATAAATGCTCTCACCAACCGTTTCCTTTAAGCTCTCTCTCTACTTTGTGAACAAAAAACAAAAATACTTTAGTGAAGAAGAAGAAGAAGAAGAACCAAAACTTTTTTGGTTTGTGATCTGACCTCACTTCTCTTCTCTTCTCTTCTCTTATCTCTCCTTAAACCCACCACAGCAGCTAGCTGTCTCTCACGATGATAAGTCAAAACCCTTCATACGGTGCGATGTGTTTTCTAATAATAGCAAATGCTTTTGTTCTTATCAGAAACTTAGAAGTGTAACGTATTTTCTGCAGTTATATCTTCACGTTACCATTATTAAAACATAAATTTTCACCTAATAACTAAACTTTTACTAGTGTTTACGAATTTTTTCAGTGTTTATCCCGTAAAACTATATTCTTAACTTTTATACGTAACAGTAAGGTTCTTAGTTATGTTGCAATATCATAATCCTAACCCTAGTTTTAACTCTCTCTCTTGCCGGTACATGAACTCGAGTCTCTAGTTGACAAAAAAAAAAAAGAACTCGAGTCGAATATATCCTGACCAGCTACACTACATAATATTTGTTCTTGATTCGAGTTACAACAACAGACAGCTTGAAACTTGAACTTTTAATTTGGTTTTTAACTTGTTACCAATTTCTAGACCAAAAGTGTTTTGACGTGTGCGTAATTTGACTTTATAAACACCAAAAAGACTAATAAAAAGGACCATCTAAGTGACTTGATTTTTTATATAATGACTCGGTCTAGTGGTGCATGCATGCGGCTTCTACTAAATAAATCTTGTTTCAATTGTTATAGTTAAGCTGTTCAAACTATTAATTCAAAATCACAAATTACCAAATAGTTTAATTTCTACAACAAACAGAGATTCATCGGTTCAATCACACAAGAATAGTTTTAACATTACATCATTGACAAAGAAATATGAAGATTAAATAACAGATATGTTATAGTTTTCTCATATTAAAGGTGTTTTCAATAGTTTTATTGAAGTTTATTTTGGCATTTAGTACATAATTTGATATATAAATTTCTTTTTTGTCATTTGATTGCCCAAACTTAGAAAAAGACAACGCAATTAATCTAGCTAGTGGTGCACGTAACTGCTAAATCATCTTGGATTCAATTATTTTGTGTGTCGACGACGATCCCATAAATTCGATAAGACTAAACAAAAGTTGACTTTTGTTGACTTAAACTCAAAAAAGTTAAAGAGTCGATCAGAACAAGAGAGATAGAGATGGATGGCTACAACTAAAAGACATAGTAAGAATAGGGATCATCACTATCTCTATCACTCTATCAAATCAGTGTGACAAATTAGAAAATCTCAATCATACAAATACTCGTTAGGTACGTTTCTTTTATTTGATTTTCTTTTGTCCTTTTACTATCTAGAGATTAGATTGATTCCAATCACATATTTTTCGCTTTTCTTTGCATTCTCCTCCCTCGAGTTCTCTCGACCGACAAATATACCTTAAATTAATGCCAACATTTTTATTTTATTTTTACGATCTCTGTCATCACAGATTCTTCCCTTTTCTCTCATGCAACCCACACGCACGCATGCATCATCTATGTTATATAAACCATTTCTTTACCTAGCAAGACAAAAACAAAAACAAAAATGTTGTAGAAAAAAGCATAAATTCGTTCATATATGATCTTATTCTCTGGTTATTTGTAGATAATGAAACAAGTGTACTATTTGAGAATATACCAATGTCTATACCAAGGTTATGAACATAAATTGGAGTCGGCTATATCAGTAAAATCAGTAAATACAGTGAAATCATAGATTATTATTTTTTCTCCTCTAGCTATCGTTCAATACTTCAATATATGACCACTCCTAGCTCTTAAAGGTGAGTTTACTTCAAGATCACTTACACAAACATATGACAATGGTCAAGTTTAAATCTGATTACAGAAGTAGAAATTTTAGGTGAAGATCATGAAGAAGGGGTGCATGGGGGTTCCCCCACATCCACCTATAAAAGTTATGATTGCATTTCAATCATTGCCCACGAGCGCAACCCAACAACACATCGCTCTCTTTCCCTTCAAATTTTCATTTTTTTTTACTTTGCTCGATATAATAAATTATGTATTACAAATACTTTCTCATGCTTTGAATCATATCATCCCACTACTTTTTGGAAACTAGTCATTTGCTCGCAATGTTTGACTCTTTCCCTTATATACTTTTTGTCTTTACCTTTCTCCATTTCAGAAAGGCTTTAGCTAAAATGGCTATGCTACATGAATAATTAAACTGAAATGATAAGTCTAATTCTCTTTTGTAACTCCGAAATATTTATTACATGCTAAGAGAAGGAATTGTATATAGTGTATGTTAATTTTTGAGAAAAAGTATTGAGTGCAGTTAAAAAAAATTTCGACGGATTTGTAACTAAACATATCGCAATGTGAAATTTGTTTTGTGAATAATATAAACATTAGTAAAGGTATTTACATATAAATACATATATACTTTCTTGAAATTTTTTTATCCCGACACGAACCAATTTACTCATTCTTTATAGACAAAACATAATTATGTAATTAAACATTAACAAGAAAAAACATAATCATGTAGAGGAAAAACATAAAGAATAGAAAGAGGAGGCTAAACGTTAAAATAGAAACCCCATGAAGCAAATGCTATTAAGTGAAAAAGAAAACTAAATGTTAACCAACAAAAAGTTAATTGTGTGTGTGGTTAATGGCAAACATTAGTAAGACAAATTCTAGATTGTTATGAAAAAGAAACAATTTTAAATCATGGCTTTTGCATTTGACTGTAGTAAAAAACGACTTTATACATAAAAAATGAAACGACTTCTTATTAAAATTAAAAAAGAAGAAGAGAAGAGAAGAGTGTTGAGTTGTTGCTTGTTGCTTGTTGGACCCTCTACTTAAGGCTTCGCATGGAGTTAACATTATAGCAAATTCCCACTTTTACTTTCGGCTCTGGTCCCTTTCCAGATTTCATTCTCTTGTTTATCATTATTAGTTTTTATCCACCGATTCTATATGTATATGCTTATCATGATTTCACGTTATATTATATATTGTCATTGTTACACTATTATATATTGTTATATAAGAATTTGCTAAGAGATGAAACCAGTTGGGCTGAGATGTGTTTGCGACTATTACTGCTCATGAATGTTAATGGATCACTAAAAAGTCTTCAATTTTTATCACAATGATGTGTTGTTATAACTTGTTATTCCTTTTGATCAAAAAAAATAATAATAATAACTTGTTATTCCTAACAAAAAAAAATGTAAGATGTGTGAATCATCAACATGTATATGTATGTATATAACATTACGAAGTTAAACAAAAAATTACACAAATGATTGGGTCTCTAGGAGCGATGAATTACATTACACAAACGAAGATGATTATTAATCAAAGAAAAATGTAAAGAAGCTAATAAATTATTTGGCTTGCTCTTTATATACATATAGATATTTATACGAATACGACCCTTGAGAGCATGTGTCCCAACTTAAGTAACAAGAGACGTGTTGTGTTTGTTTGTATATTATTGTAACAATATTAATAATATTTATTATGCTGATATAATAGATATGTACTTTAGCACGAAGTGTTTTGACTTTGTGTTTTAGTAATCTTTTCTTTTGAACAAAGAAACCAAGATTTTTATTGTTTGAATTGATATATAAAGACTATATAAATACAATAGATTTTTATTAACAAGATCCGATGTCGTCCAGCGGTTAGGATATCTGGCTTTCACCCAGGAGACCCGGGTTCGATTCCCGGCATCGGAGCTTTTTTTATTGTAATAATAAGGTAGAGTTTGAGATCTTCTATTTTTATATTTTTTAATCGTTTTTTAGATGTTTTAATCATTGATGAAGGGAGTGGATTCTACTCGACAACGACAAGATAGAAACAAAATGTTACAGAGACTTCTTAGTCCCTGTAAACGCCAATGGCGAAAAGAGCAGAGATATCACTAATCAATCTAAAAAGCAGACTCTCAGTGGCAGTCAGAGTCTACCATTTTGCTCAGAGATCTATATTGGGTTTCAACAATTTTTCACTGATCAATTTATCATCCGAAAACATATGAAAGTTAGCAAATAAGTTCAAAGATAACAAACAGAATTGCATAAGTTTGATTCATAGGTAAAAAACAAACAAGATTCTTAAGTTTTAAGGTTTTAAACATGCGGGGATCATCAACGAGCATACTCACGCGACTCTGATCTCTCAGACCGCTTGTACTCGCGCTCATATCTGTAGTCATCTTCCTCCATCTTCTCGTAGCGATGGCCATATCGGTCTGTGTCCACTTGATCGTCTTCATAGTAGCCACGAGTCTCTTTTGGCTCCCCACGTTTCTCTCGGTCATACTCCGCATCCCTCTCACGGGATCTACCTCCACCTTCGTGCTCATATTCACCTCCTTCATAATCTCGCTCCCTCTTTCTACCACGGTCTCGGTCATGATCCCTTGAAGAACGATCCCGTCCCCTGTCACGGTCACGGCGGTCTCTGTCTCCTCTATCACGTGTCCGTTCGCGATCACGTCTGCTGTCTCTACCTCCTTGGTCCCGGTCTCTGTGATGCTTATCCTCTCTCGGCCTATCACGAGACCGCTCTCGAGGTTGTTCATGAGACAGCTCACGAGACCTTTCTCGCTCCCTTTCTTTTCCCTTTTCCCGAGATTTCTCACTGGAGACAAGGCCACAACATTATCAATACAATATCAGTCACAAGGCAAAATAGTTTGGAACAAATGAAAAATATCTTTACCGCTCCTCCCGTGGTCTTGATGGCTCCTCTGACTGTGAGGTTCTTCCTTGTGGTTGTTGGTCCCCAACAACGTCTTCACCACCACCGACTCTTGAGGTCCCAAGTCCACCGCCAAGCCTGCGTGGACGCCAGTTTGGAACAGTTCTACCTCTCTCGACATCAACCAAAACTCTTCTACCGTCAATCTTTTGTCCATCAGCTTGTTTATATGCAGCTGTGAGAAGAGAACAAAACACAATGCAAAAATCAGTAAAAACGAGCAAACATCTCAGGGAGACAAGTAAAAAGGTCGAAAGAAAACAGATACGATCAGACCTTTCATGTCACGGGTGTGCATGTACTCAATGAAAGCATATCCTTTGGGTTTATTGGTCAGCTTGTCAGCCACTAAATGAACCTGAGAAGTTTTAGAAGAGAACATTAATAAATCAAAACATGTGAGAATAAATCAGTTTTCAGATCAACGTGTTTCAAAATCAAACAAACATGCAGCTCTATAAGGCAGGGCAACCTTTATGTTGTGTCCAAATCCGAGAATGTCACCACCCACATCAAGAATTGGCAGAAAAATGGATGAATTGCAGCAAATTTACCATTTCTGAAGGGTCTAATAAACAACCCCTTACCAGGGTATTGAAACTTAGATAACTAGAAATGTATTAAAAAGTGAACCAGATCACCTTCTTAGTAGCCCAAGTCCCAGATACTGAATATTTATAGATTTAAAGACAGGAGAAGGGAGAAGGTTTCTGATACTTACGACTCCAACTATTAACACTGTAAAGAGCATAACCTTGGTTGCTTGAAAATAAAGAGCTTACATACACTGCCTCCTTTGCAGGATGAAGCATTTTCTTTGGAACAGAATGGCTTTGGAAGATGGACGAAAATATTATAATTTACTTACCAGGATGAGTTGAGGTCATTACAGATTCTGAAACAAAAAACCTAATTGACTAGGTAAACCATGGGCCTACAACCTCTATATCATAGTAAAAGGATAGTGTATTTGTTCACTAATGGGACAAGGAAATAAAAGCAAGTATACCAGGTTGTGCGCCAAAAACATCTCAAGCAAACACCTAGGATAAAGGTTTGTGACATTATACGAGATGCATATTCAGTCATTTGAGAAATTCTAAACGACTTGATGGCTTTACAAATTACACGGTCTAAAGAAGGCATGCACATTAATTCAAAAGTAGAATGGCATTTTGGATATAGCACAAAAGATGCAAGCTTATAAGGGACTGAAAATTTATAGCCTTGACGACTTCTGTTCATAAAACTTAACTTATTGAGCAAAGAGCTCGAGAGAAGGAACCATTTATTACAAACTCTTACCGAACCCGCAAGGAAATGCTCAGAATAACTTACCCGTTTAATTGGTCCATAAGATTCAAACTCCCTTTTAATCTTACTCTCAGAGGATTCGTAGTTCTGCAAGACGATACAGACTAAAGTTAAGCAAACTATAAATCAACTGTCTTGCAAAAGTCATTCAACAAAAGAAATAAGAAGCAGAACTTACAAGTCTTGAAACGAACAATGTCTTGTATGGATCTCCAGTGGCATTTGGATCATTACTAGGGTCGTCTGCAAACAAAAATTCTAATTAACTTGGAATCCTCAAACCTAAGAGGGCTTTAAATGGAAACATATAGTAGATTACATTTCTTCAAGTCCTCAGCAGCCTTTTCGACACCTTTCTCCAGTCGTAGTTTATGAATTCGCTCCCTTTTCTGTGACTGGACCGTTAATAAAAAACACACGACTATAAGAAACTGAATTCAGTAAAAGCTGGCATAATTAAAACAATTCAATGTGGATCATACAGGTAATTCAACTTCTGGCTTAGGTGGAGCGTATTCTGGATCCCCAGGCTTAGCAAAGTTACTCACAAACTGAGCCATACCTAAAATGAATGCACAAGACAAAATCAAATCTAGAGCTTGTGATAATAAAGTTAAAACACAACAAGATAGACAAGTTCAGACCTGTATAAGGCGGGCACTTTCTCTTCTCCGGTGGTGGTTTGTACTCCAATGGCGGACGTGGCTCAAATAGTTTTAAGAGATTGTTTGTTAAGCCAGTAGGGTGGCTTTGACCCATCTGCAATACATAAGGGACACAATTATATACCCACACTAAAGCAACAAGAAATCTTCCCTGATCAAGCCTTACATCAATCAGAGTATCAGACTGGTTACAAACTCAAGATCAATACAATCAATCATATAACCAAGATACCCAAGTGGTACAGAGCAATCGAATATAGAACCGAAGCAAGTATCAAACGAGTTGAGTATACAATTGAAGAAGTAGACCCATTAGATAGACCTAGAAGACAACGAATACTAAAATCTACAGAGAAGGAGTAAATTAACAAGAGTAAATCACGGATTCAGCGAATTTGAGATAAGAGACGAACCAGCTTGAGCTGAAGAACACTGGCTCTGTTCTGAGCTTTAGGGCGCGCCTGAA
Organism: Capsella rubella; assembly: GCF_000375325.1. Taxonomy (NCBI): domain Eukaryota; kingdom Viridiplantae; phylum Streptophyta; class Magnoliopsida; order Brassicales; family Brassicaceae; genus Capsella; species Capsella rubella. The sequence goes on from NW_006238919.1 coordinate 8,892,766, forward strand.
CGGCGGCGTTTTGGATACGCATAAAAGGATCACCGGAGTCTCCCATGGCGAAAAGAGATCTCGGAGCTCTGCTAGGGTTTTTTGCAGGTGGTGGAAGCGGATGGAGGATTTGCAGAGACAATCAAACAATATTTAACAAAACCCAAATAATTCCTAAACCGGATTTTGGTTATTGAAAAACCGGGTGGAAGAGATCTGCTAGATAATGAATGTCAAAACGACGCTGTGTTGGCATAAGCGCTCACACTCAAACCCTCTTACTGAACAAGAGAGTTCTCCACTTACTGTTGTTTCAAACAACTTGTTTGATATGTAACAAGGTTAAGAATTCTTTATATTTTTTTATTGTTTTGTGAGTTTGTCATTCATATTGAGATTTTGGATGAGAAATGTACGTTTAATTCAAACACAGCTTTTTAAAACATTGTTACATCAGCATATATTACGTAAAAGCCTTGAGAGTAAAATTAAAAAATCAGTTTTGTGCTTCAAGTGAAGTGAACAAACTCTCTCTAACATGGCGCTGTAAAATCTATACATGTGGTGGTCTTAGATGATTGATTGAGCTTATAACATGAAACTTATATTTAAGAATTTACTAGGTTTATGAGCATTCGAAGTTAAAAAAAATTATATGAATGATGATAAGAAATGAAAAAAATTACTATGTTTTCCAAACATTAAATTTAAGTTGTTCACATGAACTAACACATAGCATAAAGTATTTAATAATTAAAAATTTAATTATTTTGTTAGTAACAAACCATACTTTATAACTCAGAGCATTATAAATACAAAATCTGAAAACTAACTAATAGTTAAGCTATTTTAATTACGAAGTTGTGATATCCTCTCCCAGATAATATATATTAACCACATAAACGTTGTCAAGCTATTTGGGATGTTGTCTCGAGACTGAAGTGTCTACTTTGATCAATGAGTTTGTTTTCTACAGAGACCTTTCTAACTTTCTTCATCGGTCATGGGAGCTGTGCTTCTACGTACATCTTGTCGTATGTCGCTAAGGCCTTGACCAACCTGAACTCTGACACCTCTATCAAAAACTATTCGAAATATAATCTCAAATATTTTACAAATAATCCACACACATTAATTCTGAAAATTTTATAAAATTTCAAAATTATCAAGATTATGATACATAGATGGTTAAATTTAAATTCATGATTGAGTAACAATCATGTTTCTCTAACTTCTTTTTTTGTTGTAATTGTTGTGTATAAATTTTGTTAGCTAAAATACTAGAGATGGATGTAAAATGTTTAGAAGTGTGAAGAAAAACTTGTAGAAATGGAGTAATAATCACCATCTCTTATTTTATCTGCAATTAAATGATTCCATACTCAATTTCATTAAAAAGGAAAGAAGAAATTTGTATATGCAATAAATTAGCAAAAGATATGGAATTCTAAAGCATAATTAATGCTTAAACCACATTTTTGACATCGCTTCTTATGCTTCTAATGTTTTTAAAATCTATAAGAGAAAAGCACACAATCAACTGAATAAATCAAAAAAATTAAAATAAATAATAATACATAACATGAGAATGTAATTAAAACAATTAACCAAGTTGAGAACAAAAACTAGTTCTTCACTTCCAGAAACTTGTTACGCTTAAGAATAAATATTTTATATTACTACCTTTTCATACTGTTATTTATAAAATGCTAAACGGATTGTTATAAAAAAAACTGAATTAGTTAGTTGTTTCTCTAACTGAATATGAATGTATGTTAAAAGTTAAGACAAATATATGTAATATAATGTGGTAATGTTCAATGTTTCAAATTCTTTTGATGAATGTTAAAACTAATATTGTTGCTTTGTAATTTATTTAGATGTTATCATGTAATCACATCTATTAGCTAACTGGGGAATTCATATTAGCTGATTAGTTAGTAATTGGTTTACACTTGGTTTCGATCAACGATTCAAACCGGACCGGATATTTAATGACTTCTGAATATGAAAGTATGTTAAAAGTTAAAGCAAATATATGTAATATAATGTGGTTATGTTCGTCGTTTCAAAACCTTTTAATGAATGTTAAAACTAATATTGTTGCTTTGTAATTTATTTATCTTGTTTAGCCTTAAATGTTCCTTAGGTGTGATCATGTAATCACATCTACAGTAAAACCTCTATAAATTAATAATCGATAAATTAATAATCTCTATAAATTAATAAATTTCTCCGGTCCCAAGTTGGGACCAGTATAATTTTAGACACGTTTTAATAAAATAATAAAATAATATTTTTTTAAAAAATCTTTTATAAATATATGGTCCCATCAATATTATAAATTAATAATTAGGTAAAATTTTCAAAATATATGTATATATAGACACATTAGTTTTTGTTAGAGTTTATTTTTAATATTTTACTATATCAAAAATTTTTAGCATGTCTTTCAAAGGATAATAATTATTATTTTCTTTGTAATTGATTATATAAAATACTTATTATCATGATTTAATCTTAGTTTTAAATATTTTTTGAAAAACTTTCCAAATTAGGAAAATGTCTCTATAAATTAATAATTTTTAATTTATCGATAAATTAAAACCTCTATAAATTAATAGATTTTCATGGTACCAACATTATTAATTTATAGAGGTTTTACTGTATTAGCTAAGGCAAAAAAACTATTTAGGAACTTGGGGAATTCATTTTCTGTTATGTGTAGTGTGTTGATTAGTTAGTAATTGGTTTACACTTGGTTTCGATCAACGATTTATTCAAACCGGACCGGATATTGAATCGAATGTGACTTCTGATAAAAATTATTAATTGACACTTTGTTTATACGACATTACACGTGGCTAACCAAAACACTGGTCACTAGGAAGTGGACCAGGAATCGACCCATTACCCAAGAACTGAAGACCGAACACCACAAGAATGGCTAGAACCGACAGATACGACAATCCTTCCACAGCGCCCAACAAACCATACGGCCCATTTGGCAGACCCGACCCGGTTTTTGTTTTAGTGTAGAGAGACCAACCAACGATGCCAACCACCACCAAGTAGCTCACACCTTCCAACGCTCCGATTGAACCAGCCGGTCCTGGAGGTAAGCCACACCCCGTGGTCTTCAGAGTGTAGAGGGACCATCCGATAACCGGCGTCGACACTAAACCACCGGCTACAGCTGCCGTCTCCAAAAATCCACCAGAGTCAGTATTGTCCTTGGCCTTTGCTACGACTCCCCTACATGACGGCTTAATTGATCGCCGGATTAAATTTCCTCGGTACAATGACGGAGGTAGAGAGGCAGAGATCGGAGATACTAGAAGCATTTTAAGAGAGAGAGAGAGAGAAGGTAAGAGTGTGAGAAAGATTGGATTCTGAACTCTCCCCAGTTACCACACAAAATAGCAAAATTCTCTACATAAGCTTTTAAGGAAGCCTTGACGACCGTTTGATCTTAATGCATCATCACACACACTACGACAATCCTAGCAAAACCATCCTGACCAATCATTGTACGACAAGTGTAAGTGTAATGGTCTAATGGATGTAAAACAAAAGACTGATATAACTCAAAAGATTTATCCACATAAGCATCTTACAAGACCCTCTAACAGAGAAACAAGGTCTCCCAAACTCTCTTCCTTTGGTCTCTTTTTTTTTTTCTAGTTTTTGTTGTTTTTTCTTTCCCTCCATAAAGTGGGGTTTCTAAAAGGGCGGTAAATCCAAGCTGAGTAACCGTCATTTGAAAATGCACCAGCCTGACCATAACTGACATTTTGAACATTCAGATATAGCCGCCCTATTCCAGAAGGGGCAGAGCTTCTTCTCCATCTAATACTCAGCAAACTAGAGATTCTGATCTGTAATAATATGTGTCCTGTTCAGCCTTCCTCATCGTCAACACCATCATCATCGTCGTCATCATCATCATCGTCATCATCATCATCCTCACCATCATCATCATCATCTCGTTTTCTCTTTGAGCGAGATGATGATGGCAAGGACTGGTCAGGGATTGGCAGGTCATTTTCAACTTCTTCTTCTTCATCCGGATCGATGTCCTCATTGATTGGCTCAATGTCACTACCCACAACATCATGATCCTCTACTTGAGACACTGGCTGAACAAGGTACCCTTCACCTGATTCTTCATCCTATCAAAATCATCAAACTCTAAGTTAGCACTAAACACATAAGCAAGAATTTGACAAATCAGAAATTTACGCTTGGAAACATTCTAGCATAAAATAGGGTCAACTTTGGCTTTGATTTTCTTTACATAACACAACAGGGTTTACTGTAAACCTAACCTGGTACTTTATGCTAATACGACATGGTTCACTGTAAATCTAACCTGATATTTAATGCAGCAAACAACCCAATGCAAGACAGGACTGATATTCTAAACCAGCAGGAACTATAGATTGATCCTAAAGTACCATCTTAAATGTCCACTACCAATCACCAAAGTTTTAACATCAATCTACTAATGGCAGCAGGAAAGTGAACTCAGGCATAATTGCAAAATGAATGGCAAGTCTATCAAGAACCAATCTGCAGAACTACGAATCAGTTGAAAAGAACAAGAAAAAATTAGTGAAACCCAAGTTCATATATCAAAGTGCAAAACATTTGCAAGTACCAAGTATCTCACCTCATCTTCACCATCATCATCTTCATCCCCAAACTCCCCATCATCCTCAACCCCTTGGTCATCTTCCCCAGTCTCTCCATCACCATCTTCATCATCATCTCCTTGCTCATGCCCATCAATCTCTCCTGCGTTCATCAACCTGCCTGTAGTCCCTGACCCACCAAGACCACGATCAGCATTATCAACTTCCTCTTCCTCCTCATCCTCTTCGTCATCTTCTTCATCATCAACCCCATCTTCCTCATTATCACTATCTTCAATTTCATGCACCTCAACTACATCATTATCTTCCCCTACTTCCTCCTCATCAATCTCCTCCCCAGACTCACTATCATCCCCATCATCTTCCCCAACTTCTTCCCCATTTACAGCTTGAAGACGGAATCCATTAGGCCGATAACTCGTCCCATTCACTCCAGCAGCCTGCTCTGACTCATCATCCTCTGCATCACTCTCTTCATCCTCATCAACATCCACAACCCCATCTAGCCTTTCACTATGGCCATTACTCATCCAAGGAGCTTCTGTTCTCTCATCTCCATCAATCTCTCCACTTCCAGGATCCTCCTCGTCACCTTCCTCCTCCTCCTCTTCATCCTCCTCATCTTCCTCATCATCTTCATCATCAGATTCAGGCCTCTCATTCCCTTCAGCATCCGTCTTATCTAAATACTTCAAAGTTTTAATCAACCCAAAAACCCTAGATCGATAATCCTTAACCCTAGTCACAGGACACTCATACAGATCAAGAGAGACAAGCTTCAGCTCAGCCAAAGGAGCTAGATCCTCAACAAACTGGATCCGGTTATTGGACAAATCCAAATCACGGAGCGAATCAAGCCCAGCTTCAACGAGAAACTCCAAACCCACAGTGATCCGATTATCAGATAAGATCAGCTTCTGTAGATTACCAAGCTTTGGGAACTGCTCAAGCGAAGAAACACCGATGTTAGCTACAGAAAGATGCTGAAGATTCTGAAACCTCTCGAGAACACTAGGCGGTGGTAAACGTCCCTGAACGCATTTCACAGCACCATCAAGTGTTAGCGTCCGTGTAGCTAACCTATCCGTTTGACCATCTAGAGCCGCTTCCACAGCTCTTTCCCAAATCTCATCCATCAAACAAAAATAAAACCAAACCCACCTTTCAAATAGCTCACAGCACACCGCGATGTAAACGTATTCACCTCCCTCTCTCTGAAACAGAGAACACAGCAGCTATCGAAACTCGCGGAGAAGAAGGTTTCACAACACAGCGAAAAAGGTAAAAAAACAGCGAAATCTCGATGAAGCGTAAGAGTTTGATTAAGAGAACAGAGAATCGAGAAAAAGCAGAAAAGCCCCTCTTTTGAAAACCGAAACCCTAATTTGTACGGTCACCACCCAGTCGCCACTAAAACCTCGTGAGGAAGACGAAAACCTAACATTTTGTTTGGGCTCTCTTCTTAATTGATTGAGAAACCCGGGTCGGGTCGGGTCGGGTCAAAAAGATGGGAGACGGGTGGGTGGTTTTGTAGAATTATTGTGCGAGTTATCAAAACGCGTTGATAACCGTTGGATTGAGATGTGAAGGATCGATGACGTGGCGAAACGGAAGGTGTAGATTGAAATAGTTTTGTTTTTTTGGTTGTGTAGAAAAAGTTCGACACGTCTCTGTTTTGTGCAACTAATTGTGGACCCTTTTGTTTGACATATTTACCAAAAACGCCATTATCGTTTTTTTTCTTTCTTTCTTTCATTCAAAGATGAATTTTCAAATCTACTAGTGCGATCTGTAAAACATGTTATTTATGTTTTGTGTTTTGGTTTTATTAAATACTTAGTTAGACTAAGAAACAAATTTAGAGAAAGCATTTTGTAACTTGCGTATATATATATGTAATTGTCTATTGAAATGTAAAGGAAAAATAATAATTCGAAAGAAAGAAGAAAGTACTAGGAAAAGAGTTTTTTTGAACCTAGTCAACATCTATATGTGAGTTTGAATCTTGGCATTGATAAATGACAAGAGTAGGTATAGTTTAGTTGTATGTAGTATGATTTTAACTCTGTTTGACATTTATAAATTATTGTCCTAATAAACTACATAACGATAATAATATATCGAACTAGATTATGATCTGTAGTACAACACAAATTGTTATATCTTCTAAGATTTGAAATTGTAAATATAAATGATGTTACGGTAGTAATTGAACACATATAGATAAATATAATTGTATTATTTGTATCACAAATGTGGACTTATTTGTATCTATTTCATGAGTTTTATAATTTTTGTTAAGTTTAGCTCGGGATATCCCGAACACATGAAACATCGAACACAAATACAAACAATAAAAACTTACAATATAAATGGGCCTATTTCGAGATATCAAGCTTTTGGCCCAACAAGATCCATGCATGCAAAAGGAAAAATTGATCAGGTCCATGCATGCAATATTTTTTTGCTTATCACCTATTCTCTAAGTACTGTAGTGTAGTTTGGAATATCGCTTTAAAAATATGCATTTGCATCTATAGCAAAATCAATATCAATAGTTTTATTTCTTTAACATGATTGCTAGATAGTGCTGAAACTTTATATTTGTAGGAAATGGAATTGTATAAGCTGGCTAAATAGTGTTCTGGATTCTCGAGGGACCCTTTTCATGCCTAAAATAATCTTGTTTACTATGTATAACTCATAAAAGTTTTAAAATAAACAATTATAAAAAATTGAAAATACGATCTTAATTATCTGATAACCATTGTAAAAAAAGTTGTGTTATCTGGTTCGAGTGTATCGCATTGAACTCATAAACTCATACACTTAACGTTACACACATGGCGGCGACATCGATCACTATCTCAGCACCTCATACACTTAATATACAAAAAAATAGAAGTCATGTAGTGTTTGTAGATACATATACTAAAAGGTCAAAGTCAAGAAACAACGCGATGAACTGCATTAAATGTGTAATATAGCTAAGCATTGATAATCATCATCAGAAGTTAAAAGATCACCGAGAAGAAAAATAATTTTGGTAGACATCGATCGAATCGATACACGACAAAAAAAACCAACCGTAGTTATAAAAATTTCCTAAATTGTTTATCTTCTATTTTCTTGTTTTATAGACAATTATGGAAAATTTACATTTTCTTTCTTTTTAACTGAGATGATTTTTTCCCGACAACGTGACGGTAAACCCTCCACTGTCTTCGCTTATCGACAAAAACGACAATAATCTTTTTTACCTCCTCCTCCTTTTTTTTTTTTACTTGCAAGTTTTTCATATACAAGTCCAAAATTTGAATTCGCATAGTAACTCAACGGTAATATTAGTAACTTGATTATGTAAACATGATTATTGAATGAACTGATATTTGTATTCATTAATTAAGAATACATATAGGGATATAAAGAAAGAAGAATCATTGACACAAAAACTACTTTATCTACTAACTTTATAAGTTTTTCTTACCCATTTCTAAATTCAAAGGAGTATATATAGTTATATTCATACTTAATAGAAAGAGAAAGACGATGAGATTGATTTTTTTTTCTCCTTCTTTTATACTATTAAAAAGTATTAATAATGCATGGGAGTCCAAAATCAGATAGATGGAAAAAAAACACTCGAACCCCACAATGATCGACAAAATATTTCTTTTAGATGGCTCCCGTTTTTTTTTTTTTGAAGTTCCATTTTAAAAAGAAATAATAATATCCAAAGTGTTGAAAAGTTAAAAATCAACAAAAATAAATAAATAATTGTGCCAATAGAAGAAGAAGGAAAAGGCTCCTTTGTCTCGGAAGAACCAAAGAGCCAAAAACACAACGCAATAAACATAAAAAAAGGTTATGGTCGTAGCTTTCTTTCTTTCTTTCAACACCACAATCTCACACACTAGCCTGTGCAGCCTTATTTCATCACTGTCTCTTTCGATAAAAAAACAGATCGACGGCGTAACTCTCCGGTGAACTCTCAGCCATTAGATCTAAGAAACAAGTTTTGTGTATTATTATTTTTAATAATGTAAAGTTTTTGTTTTTGTTTTAAAATTTTTAATTCGTTCGTTATCAGAAAAAGTAGGTACCAAAAAAAAGAGAGATTTTTATTTTTTACGAAAAGCAGATTGATTGACTGGTAGCTGAAGAACAACGGAGGAGAATTATAGAAAATTAGAGAGAGAGAGAAGTAAAAATTGAAAAAAACCTGTAAAGGTTGAAACTTGGTTGACAAAAACTTTCATTTATTTCATTTTTTTTTTATCATTCATTCATTCGTTATAAACTTTTTTTCATTTATTTAAGAAATCAAAACAAAAGTGAGATTTTTGTTTTGGTTTTTTAGAAAAAGATGCCGATAGATTTAGATAACTCCTCTACTGTCTCCGGTGAAGCAAGTGTTTCAGTCTCCTCCACCGGAAACCAAAACCCACTTCCTAATCCCGCCGTTAAACCCACCGGAAAGAAGAAACGTAACCTCCCCGGCATGCCTGGTAATTAAAAACAAAAAACCCAAACTTTATCATTTACAACTCAAAGTTTACAAATTTTGTCTTGTTAAAGTTTTGTTCTTTTTTTGGAGTTTCAGATCCAGAGTCAGAAGTTATAGCGTTGTCACCAAAAACTCTACTAGCTACGAACAGATTCGTTTGCGAAATCTGTAACAAAGGGTTTCAAAGAGACCAGAATCTTCAGCTTCATCGTCGTGGTCACAATCTACCATGGAAGCTTAGACAGAAATCGAGTAAAGAAGTGAGGAAAAAAGTCTACGTTTGCCCTGAGCTCAGCTGTGTTCATCACGACCCTTCACGTGCTTTAGGAGATCTAACTGGGATCAAGAAACACTTTTGTCGGAAACACGGTGAGAAGAAGTGGAAATGTGACAAATGTTCCAAGAAATACGCTGTTCAGTCTGATTGGAAAGCTCACTCCAAGATTTGTGGTACTAAAGAGTATAAATGTGATTGTGGTACTCTGTTTTCTAGGTAAAGTTTCCAACTTTTGTTTTCTTTCTTGATCAAACGTATTGTCAAAAAAACACATAAATTCAATCTAACTTTTGTGTTCTTGCAGGAGGGATAGTTTTATAACGCATAGAGCTTTTTGTGATGCTTTGGCTGAAGAAAGTGCGAGAGGTAGTACTACTCATCATAGTCACAGTAAGAAACAGAGTCCTGAAATTTTGACCCGGAAAAAACCGGTACCGGATCCGAATCCTGCTCCGATGGATACTGAGTCTGCTAAGATCAAATCTTCCTCGGCTTCAACTATTAAGCAATCAGGTAAACACTCTCTTGTAACAGTTCAAGATTGGGTGTTTTGGATCATACTTTTTTTGTCGCTACATTTCTTTGTTTTTAGCTGAAAATGAAGATTGTAAAGTAATCTTTGTTTAATGGTCGGTGAAGTTGGAGTTTAGTTAGGTGTTTTCTCTTGTCCGTAGTGCTGTATTATTTTTATCTGTTACCTGATTAAGAACATAATTCGTTTGGTAAGTTTAGTAGTTGTTGTTCAATGGCTGATTGGTTCTTTATGATAAAGAATTCAAAAATATGATTATTTTGCTTTTTACATAATTTTTTTTTGAATTGGAAAGTATCAAACTTTATGTTAACGACGACTTATGATTTATACAGAATCTCCAAAGACCCCTCCTGATATCGTTCAAGAAGCTCCAAAGCCAACGAGTTTAAATGTTACACGCAATGGTGTTTTCGCAGGCTTATTTGAATCTTCCTCGGCTTCTCCAAGTATATACACAACATCATCTTCTTCGCAGAGTCTATTCGCGCCATCTTCGTCCATCGAACCTATATCTTTGGGTCTCTCAACAAGTCATGGATCATCCTTTCTCGGGTCAACTCTATTCCAAGCTCATCCCGCGATGTCAGCAACCGCATTACTTCAAAAAGCAGCTCAAATGGGAGCAGCTTCTTCAGGTGGTTCATTGCTCCGTGGATTAGGGATAGTTTCATCAACTTCATCTTCTATGGACGCTATAGTCCCTCAAGGACTAGGATTAGGACTGCCTTGCGGCGGCGAAAGCAGCTCGGGTTTAAAAGAGCTGATGATGGGGAACTCATCCGTGTTTGGTCCGAAACAAACGACATTAGACTTCCTCGGATTAGGTAGAGCGGTTGGTAATGGAAATGGTTCAAGTAACGGACTATCCGCTCTAGTTGGAGGAAGCAGCGGCATCGACATGGCGTCGACGTTTGGATCAGGAGAGTTTTCAGGGAAAGACATTAGTAGAAGAAAATCATAAGTAGAGTAAATCAATATATGTTTGAGAGAAATTGGGAGGTCTTACTCAATGGCTTAGTGTGAGTTAAAAACTTCCCTTTGAACGAAAGGGTTCAATATTTAATATATATATTGCAATTAATTCCATCTAATTTCTTATTCTTAAACGCAAATAGTGATGATGATTGACTCTTATCCCTATCTAATAAATGGAATTGTATTTCTTTGGTTACCTAAATTGGAATTGGTAAAGAGAGGTGAGCTTTACTTCTTTTTATAGAAACTCTTTCCAAATCTTGAATAGTTCTTGAAAGGTCCCATTTGCTTTTGTTAGATTTCAATCAAATAATTGAATACTAAAAAAAACCATTGATTTGATTAGATATTCGATAGACAAAAAGAAATAAAAGGAGAGATTCCAGAACATATTTTTTTGCCGTGCCAAATCGTATCCGTAGGTAGGTCCATTATTATTATGATAATACGATATAGTGACGTTTTATTATCACACGACAAGACAACACTAATAGCTGTTTAAATCTCTTAATACACAAACCAAACCTAATAATCAAAACAAGCAATAATTTATATAAGCCCATTTATCTCACTCAGTGTAGGCCTCAAAGTTCCAAACGTAATAGTACCAAGAAGCCCACTGATTATATCAATTGTTAAACCGAAAGCTTTACGTCGAAAAGTGTTAACAAACAAATATAACATGATTAATTACCAGCTTGTACAATAGATACATTTGTTAAGAATATATTCAAGATCTTTATAAGGAACATGTAGTACTCTTCGAATCGATGATCCTTGAATAATGTACTGTAAACTGTAAATACAAAAGCCTAAACTGACAATAAAGAGATTGTAACATCTAGAGTCTTTTATGTAGACATATACATGTAAATGTATAATTAATGTGAAATTGTATACTGAGCGTGAATTACATAATCTTAGAATTTCGTAAAATCTGATTATGTTAAGACCGATATACAAAGTTAAGTTCTAAATATAAATGTAATAGTGAGACATCAAAAATCTAGAAGGAAGATGTTAAATACCCTTTTCCGTACAAAATTGTCATCAATAAAAGGTTAAACCATTAGATCTTGTAACAATCGAGATAACTTGGATATAGTATAGATTAGATTCTCCCTAACAAAATTAATGTATACACTTCAAATATTTGGATCTTCCATGATGAACATATTTAATCTACTATAGTTAAATAGAGTACTATTTTGAGAAATGTATATTTCTAAAAGATGGAGTTTTTACTTCATGATGTTCAAGCAAAATAAATACACCGTTAATTTAGAAGTATGAAAAATTAAACCCTAAACAATTAAGAAGCTTAAAACCTAACCCTAAACCCTAGTGAACTAATAGTCGAGACATTGAAGGTGCAAGTAGGAAGATGAAAATATCAATTGTCCTGCAAATTTTTGAATCAAGAAGGTTATATACTACAAGATAAATCATTAAAACTTGCTAGCTACAATTGGTACAACGTTTTGAAATATATTATATTTTACGTTCTAGTTAATATATACACTTTCAGCTGCTAGCGGATTTTATTTTTGGTTAGAAAAAAGTTAAAAAAGGAAACTTGAAGGTGACTCCAAAGGCGATTAGGTTTTCTTAGTTTCTTGGTCTCGAATGCAGCCGCCGCCGGCCTCTTCTGCGGTGGCTTCGGCGTCGGATGATAGGGCTGTCGTAGTAGAAGGGTCACAGCCGCTTGGTTCAGTCGTCGGAGATATGGTTACCAACTCAACAAGTCCGGTAGAAGAGATTCACGTCCTGTCATCGTCAACTCAGCCGACGGTGGCTCCAAAAATGAATAGATCATGGGTTCATGTTGCTCAGAATCGTGTTTTCACACGGCAGAAGTTCGAGGTTGTCGAAGTTGATGGAAAAGAAAAAGTGGTGGTTCCAAAAGAGGTTTTCATAGATGCAAAGCCACTTTGGGAAGATTTTGTTATTGGTAAATTTTTAAACACGAAGGCGCCTCACGTAGGCAAGATTCACATGATAGTGAACAAGATATGGCGTTTGGGAGACAAATCCACTCTCATCGATGTCTACCCGGTAAATGACAACACCGTCAAGTTTCGTATTCGTAATGAGGGCATGCGACATCGAATTCTGAACCGTGGCATGTGGAATATTATGGATATCCCTATGATTGTGTCTAAATGGTCACCTTTTGAGGAGGATCAACCAGCCATGAAGTCAATCCCACTATGGATCACTCTAAAAAATGTTCCACCAACTATGTTTACGGAGAAAGGACTGGAGTTTTTGTCGAGTGCAGTGGGTAAGCCAATCCGGCTACACCCTAAAACAGAGGCATGTGTTAGTTTCCAGGAAGCTCAGATTCTTGTGGAGGCTGACCTAACAAAAGAACTACCAAAGGAGTATATTCTCACAGGTGAAGAGGAAGGAGAATTAGACACTGTCATCAAATACTCCTACCCTTGGCTTCCCCCGAGGTGTATTTGCTGTAATAAATGGGGACACACAAAAACTTCTTGTTTAGCTGCGCCTAAAGAAGCTCAACCTCAGTCACCAACAAAAACAGAGGCACCCTCTGCTGTGATAGACGATGATGTAGCAGCAGTGTCGATTGTTGCTGAAGTACCGATCGTAGAAATACCGATCGTTGATGACGTAGTTGGCCCGGTAAGTGAAAGAGATGAACTCGACCTCGTGGAAAGTTCACATTTAGAGGAGAAAAGTGCCAATGATCAGAATGAAGCGGAAATGGAGGCGTGGACAACGCCGAAATCTTCTCGGAGTCCTGCAAAAACTACGGAGTCTTTCACTTTTGGCGAAGTCTCCATTTTATCGAATTCTTATTCCGTGTTGGCGGTGGAAGGTGATACTGGAGAGGAAGATCAACAAATGGTAAAGGAGCTGGCCGTTTGTAGTGTTCTTAATGCTCCAGGAGATACAAGTGAACAACTGAATATGGTGGTTAAGGGACGTGGTACAAGGATTGATTTGAGGCCTTCCTTACCACGACAATCAAAGACGGAGCACAAAACAATAATGAGCCGACCTACTCAATCGAATGGGATTCTCCCAAGAGATCAGAGTAAGAAGTCTCGCCCCAAACCTACTTAGATGTCGTGCTTCTTTTGGAATGTCCGCGGTTTAAACAAATCTTCTAAACATTCCGTGATAAAGAAGTGGGTGGGAGAGCATAAGTTTGAGTTTGGTTGTCTACTTGAAACTAGAGTTTGTGAAAGTAAAGCTATGTGGTTGGGAGACCAACTATTTAGAGATTGGTCTATTTTGACGAATTATGAGTTTAATACTCGGGGTCGCATTTGGGTGGTGTGGAGAGATTCAACTCGTCTCACACCTTTCTTTAAAAGCGACCAACTAATAACTTGTTCAGTTCAGTTGGCAGGTCATGATGATGAGTTCTTCTGTTCATTCGTTTATGCTTCCAACTGTCCGATGGAACGCAAAGAACTGTGGAGAGACTTGCGGGATCACTATGATTCTCCTATTATTCGTAACAAAGCATGGATAGTTTTTGGTGATTTTAATGTCACTCTTGACATGGCTGAGCATTCACGGGTTGATGTCACTCCAGAGATAACATCAGCCATGAGAGATTTTCAGGAGGTTGTTCAGGATTGCTTTATATCTGATATGAGTTCTCATGGACCGCTTTTCACTTGGTGTAATAAGAGGGAAGATGATCTTATTCTGAAAAAACTAGACCGGGTTATGGTGAATGATAATTGGTTACAAAGGTTCCCTCAAGCCTATAATGTTTTTGATGCGGGTGGCTGTTCGGATCATTTGCGTTATCGTATTATGCTCTCTAAAGAAGGGGAGAATGTGGTCAAACAGCGAAAGCCGTTTAAATTTGTTAATGCTCTGGTCGAAATGGAGGAATTCAAGCCCCTAGTTGAGAAGTATTGGCAGGGAACGGAGGCTCTTTTCCTATCAACCTCTACTTTATTTCGCTTCTCAAAGAAATGTAAAGGCTTGAAGTCTTTATTGCGGCAGCTGGCAAAGGAGAGGTTAGGGCATTTGGTAAAAAGAACAAAGGAAGCCTTGGATAATCTTTGTAAAAAGCAGGAAGCAAACTTGGCAAATCCTACCGTTGCTTCGATGGCGGCAGAAAATGAGGCATATCACAGATGGGATTTTGTGGCGGGGCTAGAGGAAAAATTCCTAAAACAGACTTCAAAGCTCCACTGGCTTCATGTGGGGGATCAAAACAACAAAATTTTCCATAGAGCTGCGGCTGTTCGGAAAGCCAAGAATACTATTAAGGAACTTAAGTGTCTTGATGGTAGAGTAGTTGAGGAGGCTGAAGATGTTAAAATTGAGGCGGAGAGGCATTTCCGAGAATTCTTGCAATTCATTCCTTCGGATTTTGTAGGCATTACGGTGGATAAGCTCCAGGAGTTGTTACCCTTCCGATGTTCCGAAAGGGATCATCTCATGCTTACTCAAATAGTAACGGGGGAGGAAATTAAGAGGGTATTATTTTCAATGCCGCTTAACAAATCTCCAGGCCCGGATGGTTATACTTCTGAATTTTATAAGGCCTCGTGGGAGATCATTGGAGGTGAGTTCATCATTGCAATTCAATCCTTCTTTGCCAAAGGTTTCTTGCCCAAGGGAACAAACTCTACTATCCTAGCACTTATTCCTAAGAAGCAAGGAGCTAGTGAAATGAAGGACTACCGGCCTATATCTTGTTGTAATGTTCTCTACAAGGTCATCTCCAAGATAATCGCAAACCGGCTAAAGAGATTACTTCCTAAATTTATTTCTGGGAATCAATCAGCTTTTGTTCAAGATCGCCTCTTAATTGAGAATGTTCTTCTTGCAACGGAGATAGTCAAGGATTATCATAAAGACACTATCTCTAGTCGGTGTGCTATAAAGATTGATATTTCTAAAGCTTTCGATTCAATTCAATGGAGTTTTCTCACAAAGGTTTTAACTGCTCTGAATTTCCCTCCTACTTTTATCCATTGGATCACTTTGTGTGTTACAACGGCTTCCTTCTCCGTTCAAGTTAATGGTGATTTAGCGGGTTATTTCAGAAGCTCAAGAGGTTTACGGCAAGGATGCTCTTTATCTCCTTATCTGTTCGTCATGTGTATGGATGTTCTCTCCAAAATGCTTGATACGGCTGCGGGTGCTCGTTGTTTTGGTTACCACCCTCGTTGTCAATCTCTCGGTCTAACTCACCTCAGTTTTGCCGATGATCTTATGGTTCTTTCGGATGGCAAGATGCGTTCTATGGAAGGCATAGTTGAGGTTTTCAACCAGTTTGCAAGCTACTCAGGGTTGAAAATAAGTATGGAAAAATCGACCATATACCTTGCAGGAGTTTCTCCCCCAGTTCGTCTTCAAGTCGCAAATAGATTCACCTTTGAGGTCGGAAAGCTCCCTGTCCGCTATCTTGGTCTCCCTTTGGTTACTAAGCAACTCTCTCATGCTGATTGTGCTCCTCTTCTCGAACAACTGAAGCAGCGTATAGGCTCTTGGACAGTACGTCACTTATCTTTTGCAGGCCGTTTAAACTTGATTAGCTCTGTGCTTCATAGCACGTGTAACTTTTGGCTTTCAGCTTTTAGGCTACCCCGTGCTTGTCTAAAAGAGGTTGACCAGATTTGTTCTCGTTTCCTTTGGTCGGGGCCAGAAATGAGTGTAAGCAAAGCAAAAATCTCATGGGAGTCAGTTTGTAAACCAAAGCAAGAAGGTGGTCTCGGTTTTAGATCTTTAACCGAAGCAAATAATGTGTGTATGCTGAAGCTCATATGGCGTCTTGTCTCCCATAGTAACTCTCTTTGGGTTAAATGGATAGAAACGTATATACTTAAGCATGCTTCTTTCTGGTCTCTTGCTGCTAATTCAGTTTCAGGTTCATGGATTTGGAAGAAATTGCTAAAGTACAGGGACTTAGCAAAGCCTCTTACCAAGATTGATGTGGGTAACGGAATGGGAACTTTTTTTTGGTACGATGACTGGTCCGATTTGGGCAGATTAGTCGACATGGTCGATGCTAGAGCAATTATCGATATGGGTATTGGTTGGGGAAGAAGCTTAGCCTCCGTTTGGACAAATCGCCGTAGAAGAAGACACCGATTAGCCCATCTAAACTCTATCGAAGACATGGTGGTCTCGAAGAGACAAAGTCGATCTCCTCGGGCGGATGTTGTACTGTGGAAGGCAGCAAACGACACTTTTAAATCACAGTTCTCTACAAAGGATACTTGGAATCATATTTGAACTGCTTCAAATCAAGTGGCTTGGTTTAAGGGGGTGTGGTTTGCTCAAGCAACGCCAAAGTTCTCTTTTTGTGTTTGGTTAGCAGCTCATGATCGGCTGTCTACCGGGGACCATATGCTTCATTGGGATCGAGGTTTCTCTGGGCTGTGTGGCTTCTGCAAGAAGTGTGTAGAGACACGAGACCATCTCTTTTTTGCCTGCGATTACACTTCAGAAATCTGGGCCGCCACAGCTAAGGGTCTTCTACTTTCAAACCACACGACGATTTGGCCAGATTTGATTCATCTTGTCTCTTCGCCTCAACATGATCGAATCTCTTCTTTCCTTCTAAGGTATGCTTTCCAAACTGCAATCTATGCAATTTGGCGAGAGCGGAATGGACGATGTCATGGAGGACCATCAACACCAGCTTCTCAGATCACTATTTGGATTGACAAGCAAGTTAGGGATAAATTATCTTCTATTCGACGAGCAGGAGATAGACGATACAACGACGGTTTACAAGCTTGGTTCCGGACCAGAAGCTGATTTTTTTTCTGTTTTTGATTAAATTATTTTTATTCAAAAAATTTTTTTTTATTCGGAAAACGTTGCACTAGTTGTAAAAACGCTTAATTTTTCTTTTGAATATAATTTAACATTAAATTCAAAAAAAAAAAAAATATATACACTTCAAATATTTGGACTTGCCATGAACATATTTAGCCTAACAAAATTAAACAGATAGTTATTTTCGGAATGGATATAAATATAGGATGAAGGTTTTTAATTTTTACGACGGTTCAACCAAAATAAATACCCCGTCATTTTCAAAGCCGACATCTACACAAAAACACGTAATCCTATAACTACTTAAACTTAGAAATGTGAAATTTAAACCCAAAATACAAAATTGAAAGCTTAACCCTAAATCCCGAATCGTAAATACGATACCCTAAATACGACTATCCATTATATATCGTGCAATATTGTGTCATCAATGGAAGGTTTAGCACCAAAAAAAAATCATCAGTAAAATTTGTTACAATCGAGATAATTTATTAGATAGATTAAACCCACAAAGGTAATATACATTACATACCCCAAACATTTGGATCGGCCAATGAACACGTTTAACCTCAAAATTAAATATTTATAATAGGATGTATAAAAGAGATGGAGTTTTTAATCTTGCGACAGTTCAACCAAAATAACGTGATACTCACTTTCAAAGTTGAATCGAGTGATTTAAACTTATAGCAAGATAACTCAAAAAAAAAAAAAAAATTACCCAAAAGAAGATTAGACATGTAGGTTGTGTCATTTGTTAATTATTTCAAATTTCAGATGTTTAATTTCACTAAAACTAACTTAAGACTCATTTTATATTATATAGTTGACCACAACGATATGTTTTCTATATATTGGAAATATAGTTATTATTTTCCATGAAC
Source organism: Capsella rubella (assembly GCF_000375325.1). Classification (NCBI taxonomy): domain Eukaryota; kingdom Viridiplantae; phylum Streptophyta; class Magnoliopsida; order Brassicales; family Brassicaceae; genus Capsella; species Capsella rubella. The sequence continues at coordinate 8,911,364 of NW_006238919.1, forward strand.
AAAAATGGGAACGCATTTAAAAAAAAAAAAATCTAAAATGGAAATGCATATATTGCTGTAAACCTTTTTTTTTTGTTTTTTGTTACAACAACAGCAAAATAACAAAATAAAATAAAAACAAACCCCCCTCCCAAAAGAAGAAGAAGAAGATAAAACAAACACATGACAAAACAAAGTCTTCAGTCTTGTCCTTTGCTTAAATAATCTACCAACTTTTTAAGGGTTTTGTAACCAAAAGAAGCTAAAAGTTTCTCATAATCTTTAAGGGAAACACACAAAAAAGTGCATTTCATATCACTTGGAGGAAAAGAGCTTCTTGAAGAACGGAAGTATCTTGCTCATCCCCTTTTTCTTCTTCTCCTCTTTAGGTTTCTTCAGCAAGCGGTAGCCATTTTTCATCAAACCAGTCGCCTTCAAATTGTCCATTGCATCGTCGTAAGATTCCTCTTGTGATACTGTTGTTGTATCATTACTAGTCCCAGCTGAGCATAAGTCCTTTAGCAATTTTTCCAATACGACAGTGATCTCTTTGAATTCAAGACGTGCCTCTGGGTCCTTTGCCCAGCAAGATTCCAAGATTGGAACAAACTCATTTGGAATATTGTCAAGACTTGGTCTTTTGCCCTAGAAGAAAAGAAGAAGATCCCACATTTCAAACTTCTCTCTAATTTTTAGAAAATATTTTTGATTTGTAGTATATAATAATTACCTTTTCCACAAAATAGGGAATAGAAATGATCTTTATCTCTCTGAATGGTATTTGATTAGTGAGCAATGACCATAAAATTAGCGCAAAGCTGTAGACATCAACTTTGTGGTCATAGTGCTTCTTCTCTCCTTTTTTGAGTGGCTCAGTGCTACATACCTACGGTGATATACAAAAACATAAAATTATGAATTTGATATATGTTTCAGGTAGAAGATTTAGTCCCGAAAGAGCTATTTCATTACCTCAGGAGCCATCCATCTGTAATTTCCAGCCTCACAAGTCATGCCATCTTTAGTCTTTTCTGTTGCAAGTCCAAAACCAGTCAACTTCACTTGTTCCATGTTACTTGTCACCAACACATTCCCTACACAGACACATGGATATATATATAGACCAATTGGTCAATTCGTTTCATTATACGTTCTCTACAAGACATGATGTGTATAAATGAAGCTTATTTACTTGGGTTTAGATCACGGTGAATGATGCCATTTGAGTGCAAAAACTCCATGGCTCGAGAAATATCCAAAGCAAAGCTCAGTGCCTTCTTTCGATTAGGAGGATTCGGACGAGAGTTCCACATGTACTTCTGAAGGGTGCCGCCTTCAATGAGTTCGGTAACTATCATCAGTTGTGGCTCTATGCTAGCTCCAAAGAACTGTTCATTTACAAAGAACCATGATTAATTGCTCATTATTATAAACTTATATGATTGATATAAAAAACACCAAAATAAATAAATATATTTTTTCTCGTTTTGTACCTTCACAATGTTTTTGTGGTTCAAAGAGGATAGTAACATAACCTCCTTTTGAAACTGTTGTTTGTGTTGTATGCCCAAAGCAGATGTTCGACTTGGCTCCACTATCTTCACTGCCACAGGACATGGGTATCTGCTTCCTCTGAACCTACAAGTCCATTATATGATAATAGTGATTAGCAAAAAAAAAAAAGCCTTCTTTTACCCAAAAAACAAAAAAAGCCTTCATTTTTATGCGGTTTGGTCAAGAATGATTCCCCTAATGGTTTCCATGCAACATCAG
>NW_006238919.1:8913215-8933933 GCF_000375325.1 Capsella rubella
CCAAGGGATTTCACAACCCATCCCGGTGGGAACCCCTGCCACATGGCAGCTACAATTGGTGATAACTTGTCAAGTGGGAAGGTTGTTAAAGGGTGAGGACCTGGGTTCGAGGAACGCCAGGCGCACCAATAACCTACCTGGTGGGCTAGGAAGCTGCGAGCAAGTGTGCTGCACAGTTTGGGCCCATAGAAGAGAGGTTAGGATCGATGCGCTGCAGCGCTTGTAGCTGCCATGTGGCGGGGTGTGCCATGTCGAAAGGGTTCCCACCGGGATGGGTTGTTACAATTAAAAGTCGACTTTTATGTAACAACCAGTCCTGTGGGATCATCCACCATGTGGCACACCCCGCCACATGGGCCAGGAGGCTGCGAGCAGTGGTTTAGTGTTTTGAATTACAAAATTATTTTTTAATTTAAAATGATTATACAATTATGTTCAAATTTTTACATTGTTAGAAGAGATTTTAAATTAAAATACGCCCACCGCGCGAGTACAAAATCTAGTACTAAAAATACTATGGAAGGTACACGACAAACTACATTTGGAAGTTAAAACCAACATTTTTATCGTTCAATATTACAAACTAGAGAGATAAAACATAGGCGGAACAATTAGTTGGATAATCGTGTCAAACGATGTTTTCATTTGTTTCTGGTAAGAAGAGATTTTTGATTTTGATGAATGAATTGAATGAGTGAGTGAGAGAGAGAGAGAGAGAGAGAGAGAGAGAGAGAGAGAGAGAGAGAGAGAGAGAGAGAGAGAGAGAGAGAGAGAGAGAGAGGTGAAACATACATTCCTTTGTGGACCAAGGAGTTGGCTCCTTCTCCAATCCTCTGTCCCATCCAGACTTCCTTAGGATCAAGAAGCAGCTCTCTTCTGATGGTGAAATTGAATGGCTCACTGTTAGACTCGTTTTCATCTGAGCCAAACGCTGACATGAAAAAAGGGTAGTTAGGGAAAACCATCGTCTTCGTTGCAATGGCCATTGTTGGAGCTCGCTGCTGGGACATTTGAGCTTTCATTTTTATGGTTTTTGAAGAGAGGAGTGAAGAAGATAAGAGTGAAAGAGGAAGTGACTAGGTTACATAGATATATACTAGAGTTTGGAGGATACTTATGTAATAACAGTGTGATTAGAGGAAACAAAAAATAATAAAAAAATAAAATTTATGTATTAATTGAGAATTGTAACCCTGAAAGGGAAAATATACAAACCGTTACACAAAGGAATCTTTTCTCTTTAAGTAATTTTCTTTTGTCCATATATGTTTAATCTAATCTTATCTTTCTAATTGTCTTTTTGCATTTATGCTAAATATCTTTCCTCTTTTTATATAAATTTACTAATATCTATGGTGGACTTAAAAATAAAAACTTACTTAAAACTGAAAATGACTTTTTTTTTTTTCAGTTTCTCTGCTTGTAAAAAATATCTGGGATTTTTTTTCTTTTGTTCCAACAAATAATTAAAATTACGAGTTCATGAGATAAAAATAGAGTTAGGAGTCCATTATGTATGAGTTCAGGTTCTATTAAATGATAAGTAAGCGATTCAATAATGGTTTTAATGCTTAATAAACATATCTTTTACAGTGTAACTATTGAAACATATAATGTTTTTAATATCATAAAAAAAAAGTTAATTATTGAATCGATGTAACTAAATCTTATACTATTTTTTCTACTCATCACTCAAATTTTAGTTCTCCACTAAAAAAAACTTAAACAGATAGTATAAACCAAACAACCAATACTTTATAATTAAAAGTGACAATTAAAATATCAGTCAACATTACCTTCTTTTTTTTTTTTTTTTGGTCGACAGTCAACATTACCTTCTAGTAATTCTAAAACCACAACTCAACTTGAGATTTATATAGTGGTTACCACAAAGGATATATATCTTAAAGAAAAAAATAGTTGAAATCTCCATGAAAATCAAAGAAGAAAGATTGATAACTGAACTGATGGAAAAGAAAAAGATAGGTCCAATTCTCTTACAATAACAAGAAAATCTGAAAAATGCAAAGAAGACACAACGAAACAACGAAAGAAGACCACAGCCCTTTCTTTTATTTTTAAAGAGAACACAAAAAAAGTTGATCATGGCTTGTAAAAACAAGCCCTGAACATCTTCACGAAAGGACGAATCATTTTCTTCACCACTTTCTTCTTCTTCTTCTTATCCTCCTCCTCCTTAGCTTCGTCCACCTCTCTATGCTGAGGACTGTTCTCTGAATCTTCTATGTCAGCGTCATAAGCTTCATCATCAGCATAAGCTTCATCATCAGCATAAGCTTCAGCATCACCATAAACTTCATCATCAGCATAAGCTTCATCATCAGCATCAGCATAAGCTTCATCATCAGCATCAGCATAAGCTTCATCATCAGCATTGGATAGTGGTGCGTCAAGAACACTGTCTGGGGTCAAATTGCTTAACAAGTTTGTCAGTGAGTCAGTAATTTCCCTGAACTCAGGCCGTGCATCCGGATCTTTATCCCAGCAAGATTCAAGGATGGGGATGATTTGATATGGAATTTTCCCAAGACATGGTCTCTCATCCTGTAAAGGAAATAGAATCCAACATCTTAGAATCATTACCCATTTCAATTTAAAAGTTTGATTTATATGACTCACCCTATTTACAAGAGAAGAAACACAAAGGCTAGGCACCTTAGGGAATGGTGGTTGATTACTAAGCAGCTCCCAAAAAACTACAGCAAAGCTGTAAACATCAACTTTATGATCATAGTGCCTTTTCTCTCCAATTCTCAGCGGCTCATTGCTAATTACCTGTGGTTACAAAACATAAAATCTAATCATTTATATGTTCTGAAATATATAAAAGATTTAATTAGCTCTAAAGATTCACCTCTGGAGCCATCCATCTACAGGTCCAAGAATCAAATGTCTTTTTGACACCTCTAGTCTCTCTTCTTGCAATTCCAAAATCAGCCAATTTCACATGTTCTTGATCACCAGTTACCAACAAATTCCCTACACAGACACACCAAAACTTCAAATCGTTTCATTATACGTTCTCTACAAGACATGATGTGTATAAATGAAGCTTATTTACTTGGGTTTAGATCACGGTGAATGATGCCTTTTGAGTGCAAAAACTCCATGGCTCGAGAAATATCCAAAGCAAATCCTAGTGACATCCTTACATCAGGAGGACTCGGACGACAATTCAACATGTACTTCTGAAGGGTGCCGCCTTCAATGAGTTCGGTAACTATCATCAGTTGTGGCTCTATGCTAGCTCCAAAGAACTGTTCATTTACAAAGAACCATGATTAATTGCTCATTATTATAAACTTATATGATTGATATAAAAAACACCAAAATAAATAAAAAAAAAAAACCTCCACAATGTTATCATGTTTCATCTTGGATAGTAACACAACTTCCCTTTGAAACAATTTTTTTTCCTCTATGCTTACAGCAGATGCCTTTCTTGGCTGCACTATCTTCACCGCCACGGGAAACTGGTTTCTAAACCTATAAATCATTATAAATAAAAAATATGAAATAAGTGATAAACATGAATATTAAACTCATCATTATAAAAGAGAGAAAGAGATAGAGAGATGGAACAAACCATCCTTGGTAGACGGTGAAGTAGTCTCCTACTCCAATCATACTTCCGACTAGGAGATCGTTCGGGTCGAGAAGAAGCTCGCTGTTGATCCTGAAACGGAATTGCTCGTTGGACTCGTTGCCAGAAGGGTTGTTTGAGAAAGCCATTTGAGCAAGCGAGTGAGAGAGGACTCTTAAGGATGATTGAGTGAAAGATGAAGATGTGTGTATGTGATGATGAGTGAAAGAGCAAGCAAGTCCTTGGGCTTATTTATAGTACTACAAAAAGTGAGGTTAATTGTGTAATCTTATGAGTGGTTTTCCGACATGTGGTGGCGTCTACAATGGTTATTACAGAGTAATGAAAGAGGAAAAAATGAAATTGTATTTCATGTAATAAGAAAAATAACCACTAATTATTACAGAGAGTAATTGTTTCCAACTGGGCATCAAAATTTCTGTGGCTGTGTTACTAAGCTTATCTTTAAAGTAAATTTTTATTCACTGAAAACCATATCTCAAGATTTTCTTATAATCTTATTTAAAGTAATTAATTTGTTTTTTTCATAATATGGTTAACAAATAGATGTGAGCCATATATGAAAATGTGCAACTCATTTGGGGAAAGAAACTTTATATGCATGACCTGTACATATGTATTATATAGCTGGAGAAATTAGTAAAAAATGGAATTAATATATATTTATTGATTTTTCTATTTTTAATTTTATATTATTTGAAATAGATATTTAAATACATTTCCAATTCAATGATAAAATAAAAAGCAGCACAGTAAATTTAAATTTAAAAAAGATTGATTAATTGCAGAAAGAAATGGCAATGTCATCGATGACAAACACATAAAATATGAATGTCAATGTCATCGATGTCAAACACTGAACTTTTTTCTTCTATTTTAATTATTAGAGATCATATCAAACAAATAGGCAACCATAGTGATCCATAGTATCCTATTTTTGTTTATAGTTTATATAGAAATTGTACTCACACCCAATGACGATTGCAACAGAGTAAGACATCTATAGTATAGGCTTGTAGCAATCCATTTTATCGTATGGCGAAAAGATTTCCAAATTAACTTGCCGATTATCTACCCCTACGATATTTATGTGATCAAGTCTATGTGACTATATATGTATCAGTATCACAACTCCATGCCAATGTACAAACATCCACCATCTCAAAAGTTCTACATTTAAAAAAGATGTTTCCGTATGTATATTTTCAATTAGTATAACTCGAAAAATAAGTAATCTCGAAACCAAACAATACATTTTAGGGTTTAGGCGGCATGGTGATAAGACATAACACACACACACTGGGAAGCTTCATATCTCCTAAGTTAAACACTTTAATTAATGAAAACAAGAATTAATCTTTAATTAATATGGGCTTATTAGTTAGATTACGTCGAGATTACTAAGCCCTTCAGTAAAAAGCCCTTCAGTATTGTATTAATTTCTTAACATCTTTACGAATTAGGAGATTGTCACGATAGTAAATATTATTTTTGTCCACAAAAATCAAGTGAGAATCGTCGACACATCTACTTGTAGTAAATGACCAACTGTAAACTGGATTACCTATAGTTCGAACAAGCTTTGGGCTGATTATTATAATGGGCGACCTGACTTCGTTTTTGGGATGTCTAACACCAACACACCAGCTAATTCGATTACAGATAGGGTAGACGAGAAGATTTAAATTTACGATACATGTTCAAATCAACCACATACACTAGCTATATACGTAATATATTCAGGTGGACAATGCATAATTTACTAAAGTGAGTAATCACAAGATTCCTTGATAACGAACATATATAGATTAATAAAGTTGGATGAAAAAAAACATGTATAAAACAAAATTGAGCTACTTTCTTCTAGCTAGATCGATAATCTTATTTTCTTTTCTCTTTAGTCTTAGTTCCAGTTAAATTAAAGTTTCCTAACAAAATTAAAGATTTCTTAATAAACAACATACAGTGAGATTCATATATTAAGTTGGATGAAAAAAATAAGTATATATTGAACAAACTAACGTTCAGTATCACCATAATTACAATGAACTAAGGAGATTAGTAATGATTAGCTGATTCAAAAATCTTAATACATAACTAATGCCGATACTCATACCATCGTCATAATGATTTTGTACATCATAAGATTCCTATATAAAAGTTTTTAAATCAAAGTTTTCAGTCAAGCATCAATCATATGGTATATATAACGTACCATGTGTTAAATAAACGAGGACTTATAGATTAAAGAAAGAGAATTTTTGAGAAATACCCTTTTTGGTGTACCCTTTTTAAAAATACATATTTTATCTATACATTTTCAAAAATACCCCTTTTTAAATATAAAAAATTATAAAGTTTTATATAGTTTATAAGGTACTTCTATATAATAACTACTACTGGAAGATTCGATACAAATATTTTAAAATGTTTTAAATAGTTTTAAATCGTTTTTATAAGTTTTATAAGGTTTTTAAAAGGTTTTTAAAAGGGTTTATACGGTTTTTATAAGGTTTTTATAAGGTTTTTATAATTTATTTTTACGCTATTTATGAAAGGTGTATAAAGTGTTAGACACATATAAAGGTAATTTGTGTATATATTTATAAGTTTACACACATATTTGGATAAATTTCAACATTTTTAGTGAGTTTTTTGATAAAGTTTGAAAATGGGTATTTTTAAAAAGAAGTATATGAAAATGGGTATTTTTGAAATTCCCCCTTAAAGAAAGACCTAATAATACAAATTAAACATCATTATTTATTTATTTATTTGTAACAATGTAAATACATTAGTAACAGGCTAACAGCAAACGGCGTTGACAAAATAAACACGTGAAAGCATGTGGCAGTACTCGGAAACTGATCATACAAGATTCCAAAAACAGTGAAAACGACACGCAGTTTAAATATGTATACGTTTTTAACGGTAAACGTTCCCTAGGCACCACGTGCCATGCAGCTTACTTGCTGCTCCAAACGATATTGCTTGCACTCCTCAGTGATTCTCGATAACGACTCACCACCGTCGCAACTTAGCGACTCAACAGCCGTGTCTTTCAGTTTCTTCACCTTCTTTCTCATCTCGCAACCTTCCTCCTCCACCATGATCTTTCTCACCAACGCCTCGATTTCCTCCCTAGCGATCACTCCCTCTGACGGTAGTATTTTCGATCGGAGGGCTATGCCAAGCTCCTCGTTGAGCAACGTTGCGTTCATTTTCTGCTCTGCGAAAAGCGGCCATGCGATCATTGGAACGCCGCTAACGACGCTCTCAAGAATCGAGTTCCAGCCACAATGAGTTATAAACCCACCAATTGCTTGGTGGGCTAAGATCTCGGCTTGCGGGGCCCATGAAGAGATCACGAGACCTCTTTCATGGGTCCTGCTAACAAAACCTTCCGGTAAATAATCTGGGGTACCATCTTTTATTTCACCACTATTCACTGACAAGTATGCAGTCCCTGCGATGCCGTCCACCGGTGGTCTGACCACCCAAACGAACCGTTGCTGACTCATCTCTAGCCCCCAAGCCAATTCGGTTAGCTCTTTAGCCGAGAGAGAGCCGCCGCTCCCGAATGATATGTAAAGTACTGACTTGTCCGGTTGTTTGTTTAACCAATCCAAAATTGGGTGATTAGTTTTAGATGTATCAACCGGTCTGGACAAAGGACCGATTGGATAAACCGGTACACGAGCAATTCGACCCATGAGCTTTGGGTCTTGAAGAGATTTCAGAGTTTTAGGCTCCATATCATCCCATGTATTCACAATAATACCATCAGCCGTCGGGAAAACTAAACCAAGAGGAACAAATTCCCGGTAGAGCTGGTCGTTGGGGTCAAGGAATCCTTCAAGTGTATCCTCAAACCGAACCGGTTCACATCCAGGCATAACCATAGGTTGCTTGTTGATTGTGTGCTCTTCTTCCTTGTCTTTGTCCAACGTTGGGAAATACAAAGCCACCGAGAGAAAACGCGCGTTTGAAGCAATGAAGATATAAGTCAACATGTTGAGCTCACCACCGAGCGGTAAGGCGTCCAGGCCAAAGAAGTCTACGATCAGAGCCGTTGGTTTGTACTCCATCTCAGCGATCCTTGATCGAAGGGTGGGAATGGTCTCACGTACCATGACCAAGATCTTGATCCCAAAAACGGCTGATGGGTCGACTAAACCGGAGATATCCGGAGTTGGGAGGCTGATGACATCAAGAAAGGTCGCATCACTGCCTGGTGAGTTTAGGAATTGAGACTGAACAGAGGCTGCGTCGGCTTCAAGGACGAATAAAGTGACGTGGAAGCCGTGAGATCCAGCTAAACGTTTTCCGAGCTCGATCGCCGGGATGACGTGGCCCATCCCCGGGCTAGCCAACAAGACGGCATGTGGCTTTGTAGTCTTCATAATCGCGAACTCTCGATCGATGAACGTTAGCCTCTTTTGGTTGTTGTGTGGGTTACTCTGTGATAGTTGCAAGTGAGTTGAGTTGAGCAATATATAGAACCAAAACTCTATAAATAAAAATGTTTGTTTGTATATTAAAAGGTTTTATATACAACATTATTATTTTATTATCTTTTACATCATCTATGACACTAATTATTTTATACAAAGTAGAAAACTAAATATCATCAATATGTAGTTGTAACTGTATCTCAGTGAACTGTAGATATATATAAACTATGAAGTAACAGGCAACGTGACTTGTTGCGTGCATAGTAAAATGTTTGAAGCATCAACCTATAAATAATTGTAAGATCTGTATACATTAATTACACAAACTAAATCATATATATACGTAAATTACTCATATATAAGCCATCATGCATCATATTATATATCATGTATGTGTGTATACTAATCTATACTTAAATCTTCTTACAGAAATCAATTTATTGGTGAGATACCCATAATAATATTGATATTTTTATTTAATTTTTAAAACTCAACCTAAAATTCTATCTTCATTGGTGAAATACCCATTTAATGTGGGTATCTCATCAGTATATTATTCATATTTTAAAATAATTTTATAAATACATATAAAACTAAATTTTAATAGATTCAATTATATTATTTGATTATGTTTATAAATGTAATAATATTTAAAATAAGCAATAATATTAGCAGAAACTTACATAACGTAATTAAGCATATAATCTGATCTTTTAATTAACACAATTAAGCATAAAACTACTTAGAATTAAAATTTTAAAATAAAAATTATTTTTTGAATCTATATTCTTCAAACAGTACATTGTATTAACTAAATAAATTTAATTGAATTTTAATATTAACCTTACGTGTCAATTTAAAACAATATCAGAATATAATAAATATATGCATAATGGAACTTGATATATAGATAAATATTTATTTTATGATTTAGAAGAAAATAACAACATATAAACTATTTAGTTAATTATATAAACTATGGAAATAATATTCACTACAAAAACTGTGAACCAGTTATAAAGGGGCATGTGTTCATGTTTTGATGAGAGGGGATAAATTTTACATGGATCGCTCATTTGAGAACAGATTCTACTCTCTTTTCATCAAAATTTGTTTCTCATAAATCTTGATTTATTTTATAGGGAGACTCTCATTTTAGAGACCTCCAATGAAAATGCTTTTAGATTCTTAAAGTTTCACTTTTCTTGTACTTGTTAAAAGAAGAGAATAGATGCTTGGTCACAGTACTGTATATTGTAACACTTGGGTTTTCTCAACATAAATGTCTATTTAGTATTTATATAGATTTTTTTTTTTTTTGACAGCTTACAATATGATGGTTATGTATAAAAGTATAGTTAGCAAAAAAAATGTATAAAGTATTGTTAAGTATATATTTCTGAAGTACAAAATAATGATATAGAGTAAAAATCGGTTGAAATTTTATTAAATTCTTGAACCATGTAACACAAAATGGTTTGCATAGATGCTTGGATCATGCCACTGCGGAACGTTTGACTTTGCTAAAATCTTATCGCAATTTGCTCAAACCATTAATGTTTTTTTTGTCTTCAGGCAGTATAGGTCCCCGTCAACTTGATGTTCTAATAATATAGAATGGATCCACCGCTATTTTCCTCACTTAAAATATCAAGCCATCCTGGTTTTGAATTATTTTTAGGTTTCTTTGTCGTCATTTTTTCTACTAGAAACAATAACTACATGAATAAAATCTTGAAAATAAAATTCTGAGTATTATTAATAAGTTTAATGTTATTTAAGAAGACTAATAACAGAAACGAATACATGTAATGCAGATTCCTATTGGTCATTGTATATTGTGTTTTCACGACTTTTTTTTCTTTCTCTTTTTTTTTTTACGTTGTTTTCACGACTTTGCCTACACATAAAAAAACAAAAAACAAAAAAAGAAAAAAGATAACGAGATATTTCAAAACATTGGACAAAAAATCGAATCTATAAGACTGATGCCCATCTCCAGTATAACGAGGCTTGCGAAAATATCAAAACCGCCTCCATGTATCACACACAACTTGAATTCAAGGTCGATAAAAATATACTGTATACATTTTAGTAAGCGACGCCCTATCCACATGTTTTGTCGAGTTGAATTATTCAACTTAAATTATATGATAGAAAATAAGATTTTCGTAATATATATTTGTACATGATGTCAAACACATCAATAAATCATAGTTTTAGTTTGAACGTATTGGACTTCCAGTACACGTAACGCTATGTGAAAGAATGAATCCGTTTGAACTTCTAATAAAAGAATTTGAAAAATACTTAATACAGTGCAAAGACTAATTAGACATATATTTTATCTTATCATCAATTAAGCGTCCCTATACTCAAAATAATTCAGTTACTATCAACATCCAGTTGACTTGTATAAATTGAAGAATGATTCAATATGCATTTGAAATTTTCAAACCAAATTATCAACTTTGGAATGCATCAACAGTGCTACATTGAGACAGAACTATCAGCTTCTTCTTCTCGTCGTGCTAGTTGAACATAATACTAAACGCCGAAGTATAAAACAACAATGTACCAAAATAATTGAATTAGTTTATAGCAGCCGCGTTCGCTTTTTTTTTTCTTTTCTTGATGGTTCTTGTAACAAATTTTAATTATGGTTGTATGTTGTATAAGTTTGTCAACCTTTTTGTTTTTTAATTTATACTTTTGGTTTTTTTTTTTTGAAGAAATCAATGATTATTGAAAAGGTTTAAGATAGTATAAATTAGCCCTGGGCAAAATATTCGTTAGATTCGCTTCGCTTCGATATTCGTTTCGATTCGATTCGAAAAATTCAAATATCTATAAGATATTGAACCGAAGCAAATATGAAAATCTAGTATTCGTAAAAACCGAAGCAAATAACAAATATTGATTTTTTTAGTACCGAATATCCGTTTCGCTTCGTATATTTATATATATGTATAAATATAAATTATTATATAATACATATAATATATATAATATGTGTATTTATAGATTTGGGTATATATCTGATAAGCCTATTATTCAAATTATTATATTTTGGCTGGTTGGGTTTATTTTTTTGCTAAATGGTGTTTTTAAGCAAATAAAACTTTACTAGAAAAATCATGATTAAAAATAAAACGTGAGAATTCTATGGACGGTGGTTATATTTCCTTCTTATTTTGAAAATATGTCAAATAAAAACCTCTAATATTTCATATTTTGCACTTTATATTTATGTACTATATGTTTTTTGTTTCAAAAAAAAATTAGATGGGTCGAAGCGAAGCGAAGCAAGTAATTCGCAAATATTACGAAAAATATTCGAATATTCGAAGTTCCGAATACTCGTAAATTTACGAATCGAAGCAAATAGCAAAATCAACTATTCGGTTGAGGCGAAGCAAATAACAAATATCACAAATTTTCCGAATATTCGCTTCGTGTCCAGGGCTAGTATAAATTGCCTCGAGTACTTCTTCTCAACCATATCGCAAAAAAGGGTTAAAATGGATTATCAAAGTAATTTGTTTACCCATATATAGCCTTATTTCTCAAATATGATGTAATGTCGTCGTTTGCGTATCCCACTTGTAACTTTTGTTTTATGATCATATATAATCAGTTGCGGAGCTAATTACTTAATTAGTTAGTTGCTTACGTCTTAACTTTTATGAGGTAGATGAACTCCACAAGTTATGTCATCAGCTGTGAACTGGCTTCGGCAGTTTGTGCTCATCTTTAGTAAACCTTGACGCCAAAAGAATTATCTCAAAATCTAAAATGTGTTGATTTACTGGACCAACTCCAAACTGCTAAATGCTTTCTTGTCTTATTTCATTGTGTTCGGCTCTTACCGATTACCCATACCCAACACTATTTAATTATCTAGTGTGCAACCGACCCATTGAGAATTTTATTGTTTGTTAAAGAATAAAATTTGGCCCATTCAGGTCATTTGATTACATGTTTGAGCCCTTTTTAAATATAAACATGGAAATCCAAACCAAATGGTTAGTTATTTGTGGAAATGGAACCAACTTTGTATAATTTATAAACCATGAAGAAAATATGAAAATGACCCGAAAAATACAACTGAAATGAAAAAAAAAAATGAAAAACTCTAAATATACATTTTTCATGACTAAAGAAGAAATAAATTGGAAGATATATATATATCCTTTAAAGATGTCTCTCATACATACATAAACAATTAACAACAACAAAAACATTTTCGAAAATGTCAAGAGTCTCAGAACACATGAACCAACCAACTTGTCATGTTTTTACCAAAAACAAAATTGTCCAACAACAAAATCAAGTCATGCAACGATAGATTCATACTAGTTTTTGGTTTTCTTTTCTCATTCAAATTACTTAAAGATAAAATCAAAACTTACACCGTCCACTAAAAAAATTGGTGAGTGTTGAATGAATGATAAAGAGAGAGATAGGCACATTGAATTTGGATAGTCACGCATGGTTAGAGACAGATAAAAATCACATTCACATGACCCCATCACCCACATGGGGAATGGTCCCTCTCACTCTCACACACACTTGCATTTTCCTTTATCCACCATTGCAAAATATGAAAATATATATTAGATTTGCGAGATGATGAAGAAGCATTTGATAAAGACTGTACAGTAGTAGTAGTAGTCATGAAGACCAAGACCAATCTATTAGCTATGGGTAAACCGGACACCAATACCCGTACCGGACCAAACCCGTCTAATAGTTAAAATTACGATATTACTCTTCTCAACTTTTTTAGTTTTAGCCACGTCCTTTGGTGTTGTTACCTAACGTTAGCTCCAAGTCATCGATACCAACATCGTGAATCTTCTCACCTTCCCACGGCTTCACCGACACGTCTCCGACGAGGTTAAATGTCGGCGACGGAGGACATGTTTGAGAAACGTTAACCGGTTGGAAACTGCCCCATCGACATGAATCAACGGTGGAAACATCTGATTCGTCGCATTCAGGGATCGATGTGTAGTGGCGGAGACGCCGTGTTGGGCTTGACGGAGCTGAGACCGGGAAATTACTGCTTTGCCATCTCGGGAGTCTCGGAGCTGATCCTCTAGGAGAAGAGAGCGGTGGTGTGACAGGGGCACTGTTGGAAATTCGTAAAGGAGCGAGGTTTCCGGACGAAGCTAGGTTTTGGAGATAAGGAATGAGATAAGTCGAGGATTGGTTTGGGTCGAACCGGTTTGGAATGTGATCGAACCGGGTCGGACTTGGGTAAGACGACGAGGCTGGGCTAGCTTGATACGAAGGAATTGGGCTTTGAAAGGCCGATGATTGTGGACTGACTTGGATTGAAGAACACGGCGGTGCTGTGTCCATTGGTCGAGAACCCTGTCGGGAAAAGAAAAAAAGTTCAGCTCAATGTCTGAAAATTATATAAAAACAAAAGAATCTGAAATTTAGAAAATGGAACCTTTCGATAAGTAGTGCCGTCTTCGTGAACGATCCAACCAGCTTCGAGGCAAAGAGCTTTGAGGACTTCATTGTTGTCACAGTGTTTAGGGAGTTTGTAGTTGCCCTGAGATCTAAGTCCGGTGAATATCTTAGCTGCGATGGCTCTTCTTCTTCTCTCTCTCCTCTTGTTGTTCTCTCTTTCCTTCCACGTCGGCATCCTCCCCATCGCTGCCGTCGATCCTCCTCCTCCTCCTCCTCCTCCTGATGCCGTCATTTTCTCTTCTCCTCTGTTTTTAACTTTTCAATTCGGAGTTATCTATGGGCTTTTTTGTGGTTGCGTAATTCTCGAGGAGAGAAAAAACTAAAGAATTTGAGAAAAAAAGAGGCAAAAGTTATAGTAAATGAAGAAAGTTTTTGTAATAAAAATCGTAACGTATGTTATGGATAGCTAACCATATATAAATGATATGATTTTTAAGTTTGCAACTAATTAAGGGAAAAGAAAAAAAGTGAGAAAGGAGATGAGTGAATCGAATGAACTCGCTTACTGTTTAAAAAGCTTGACTTTTGAAGTTGGGAAGTTTGATTATTACAAAACCCACTTTGTTCATCTGACAATGTTTCGGTGGAAAAGGGATAATATTAATTTTGAGTTTGTTTTTTTTTTCACGGTAAGATGAGAATCTGTGAGGTTAGATCCAACGAATTAAAAAGCGAGTACAGGGGTCGAGAATATGTGTCTAGCCGCAGAGGAGTATAGATGATGATGATTACTTGATTAGTATAAGAAATGATGCCATTTGGGTTTCTCCGACTCCACCACTCCGGTAATTGTGGTTACATAAGATCTGAGGATGATGTTTAAAGTTTGGACGGCTCGGATTGAATGGTCCAGTAGACAGCACCACTCGCTTTAGTCAGGTCAACATGGGAATCATGTATGTTCACGTACCAGAGATTTGTGTGCCCTGGTTTGTTTCACACGTGCGTCACAGAAACCTCGAGCCGGAGCTATGAGGGGACCCGTTCCGCCTTCGAGCCCTACAATGCACGTGACTGTGGGGTTCAGACTTCAGATTCGTGGTTTTTTATATAATTACCTCCGGTCTCCGGTTCGAAACTGTGATTCATGTTCTTAATTCTAGGTTAATATATAATTTAGACCGTTGTGTGCATGATTCTAACCAGCGGTAATTCTATGAAGTGTCAAGTGACAAATCTCTGTTTATTAGCCTCTTAAGGAGGACCGAGGACGGTGATGTGATGTTGTCAATTTTTCATGTTGGTAATAGAAAAATTAACACAAACACAACTTAAAGTAGCTCAAGTTGATGGAAAACATAAACACAAAAAAGTTGATTTATCATGTACTTTTAGAGTTACATCAACGTAAATGAAACTAGTATCGAGACTCGAGATCAGCGATCTCGTGGATTGTGGCCGAAGATTTTGCTGGACATATGAAGAAAAAGATTACCATATATGACTATTGTAGCGTTATAACGGAATTTTAAATTTGCAAGATTTCGTGTAATATGATTTTGAACGCGTTGATGCAATACATAGAAACACACATATTAAGTTTGCATTACATTGCATAGAACAACTTTAACTAATTAGCAATATACATTATATCTTTACCACCATTACTAACAATTTCACATAACGATTCAATTATACTTCAGAGATAACCAAGTAGCAGATTCAACAACACTTCGCCAAATCATCCCTTGCACAAGCTTTTCATCCTAGACCTTTTTCGGTACTCCACCAGTGGTTTATTCTCGAAGAGCATACTAAAAATATGCTAATTCTACCAAATCTTCTGCTGAGAGGTTTTACAAATCCTCGAAAAGGGAATAGTCATAGCTTTTGGTATTTCCATTTTTTTTTTGGGTTAAATTTCTTGTTGTTAATGTTTGTTATCACTTATCAGCTATTAAAATGTCATGACATTTTTAACACATCAAAATGGGAATAAGACTTGTAATATACTCGCTAATCATATATGTAAATCAAGATAATAATGATAATACTGCGCTACGACCATGACCAGATACACCAAAAAAGAAAAGAAAAGAAAAAAAAATAATTTAGTAACACACGAGATGAGCTTGTATTGTACTATTGTAGTAATTCCAACGACCAAAACCAAACAAAACACATAGAGAGAAAAAAAGTTTTGTCTCCAATATTAATTAATTATCCTCTCTAATTAGCTCATAACACCGTACATCAACACCATCGTCATCCCAATCACTCCATAGTTTATGACTCCTTTAGACGACGGCGCTGCATTTGGCGGCGATGCAGAGGGTGATCTCGATGTAGACAGCGAAGGCGTTGACGGAGACGGAGAAGGAGTCAATGATTCTGAATCCGGCGTACCGTTGGCCGGCGGGGAAGCAGTTGGAGGCGGTGTTTTACGTGGAGTTCGAGGCGAAGGCCGTGGAGAAGGTGTGGTCGGAGATGCAGCGGTGGCGAGGACTGAAACAGCGAGTTTCATGCCACCTAGGCAGTGACCAGGACTAGGGCAAAGGAAATACATAGTTCCCACTGTTGTAAGATTGATCTTAGTGTCTCCGCCGGAAAAGCTCTGTGTTTCTCCAGTGCTGTCGCAACCATCGAATCCAGCTTTATCCACCACTGACACCGAGTGTGAGGGATCATATTGGAACTCTGTACAAAAGAAAACCAGTAGCTTAAAAAATTGGTTTCTTGTGACGTACGTAAGTTATCTGCACCAAGATTTTAGACCTAGGTTTGCTAGGGGGGGAAAACAAGGATTTTTTGGGAAACAAGTAATCAAATAAACATTTTAGTCACCTAGAGTGTCACCGACTCTGAAAGTCTTTCCACTAGCCCAAGTCGTGTAATCAACAACACTGTTCCAACCAGCAGTATCTCCGACCTGGAATGTCACGGCCAAGATGGAAGGGACGACTGCCGCTAGGACAAGGAAGAGAGTGGCCACCGAGTTTGATCCCATTGAGATATAGATAATGTAAGAAGATAGATGAAGAGAGAGAGAGAGAGAGAGAGAGAGAGAGAGAGATAAGGAAGAGGTAAAATGGTGTGGTGAGTTATATAGAGGAGAAGGCTCTTTAGGAGGAAGAAGACGTACGACTAAACTAAAAGAGAGAGAGTTATTTTATGTTTTTAGAAGAAATGTTATTATAAATGTCTTGGTGGCTTGGTCAATTCATCAATTTCGTCAGCTTATTTTTTTAATGTATATATATAATTTTTTAATTCATCGTTATGTTTACCAGTTCTTTCTTATTTTCAAAATTTTCTGTTGTTAATGACGAACTATCCATGTGCAAATCAGTGTACCATTTTGAAAAAAAAAACATGTGCAAACGTAAAAGTTATATAACCAGTTGAAAAAAGAAACCATAAGTTCATAATTAACATTGTTTTGAAAAATAATAAGAATAAGAGATAATATCATGGAAATGGCTACCACGTAACACGTTCTCTAACCTAATTAATAATCGAATGTACACAAATCCGGTACGGTGTTTCTTCAAACAATAATTCGTTTGACTAAGTATTATTAAGAAAAATCAATAATTTCTCTGACCATTATTAATCTTCGAACGACGGCGATTAAATTATATAAACGCGTGAAAGCAAACCTGCCAGAGATAATCTATATAAAAATGTTACCATAGTCCACACTTATTAGTTAAAATATCTGTATGCTACCATAAAAGAAGTGTAGTTATGTGGAAAAGATAAGATGCTTATCGATCATACTTTATATAAATGTCAGTATACTATCCGGGTTTCATTAGAACCTCATTTGAATCTCTCTTATTCAGTATAGAATCTCATATCCAAACTTGCTTCTCCAATGATTATAAAGCATGTAATTCAGTATAGAATCTCATATCCAAACTTGACTAATTTACCTGCCGATGAGAAGATACTTCTGGTTTCTGATAATGTTCAAAAGCACTAGCTTAAACCATTCAACAGACATAGTTCATTACTAGAGAGATTTCATCAAACGTTACTCTCAAAGTGGATCGATCTGTGGCCATGCAACCCTCCGTGCTACAAGTAAGCCTATCAGTAAAGCATCAAGCCAACTTCACTAATCACAATGTCAGATAGTAATCTACAAAACTGAATTCGATCGGGATCTAGGGTTTTTCGAATTCTTTGTTCATTTTTTTTTTTTTTAATGTTATAATTTTCAAAATTTTAACAGATACAGTATTTTTATTCATACGTGAAAACAAAAATTTTAACATATATAGAGCCTTTGTATAGTCTAGTATAAATTTGCGAATATTATAACATCATTTATCCAGCTTTCCAATTCATCCACCTGACTTGACCAGCCCATCATCAGCCCATGACTAAGATGATAAACTTATGTTAAATATAATAATGGGCTTCTAAATATGGGCTTTTGTATTTCACTAGGGACTGGCAAACACTGTTGCTTCGAGTTTAATAGATGAGTGTAGCCGAAGAAGATGCGATCAGGCAACACTCTCTCATTATTATGCCCATAAAGGAAAATGATTGGTCCTGAGCTATGGCGTAAAGTCACACACATTCTCAGGACATCTGTTTTTTCAATTCACTAGCGCTTTGATATTAGCGGGGCACGGGGCTCTCTATGGGACTTTACCATGGATGGTTCGGTTGATTTACCTAGTTTGCTATTATTCAGGTATGTAGAGTATACTTCCGAAATTACTCTTGACGCTTTGTCCATCCGAATACCTAGAGCTTATATCAAAAGAAAATCTCTCATTGTACCTATATAAGCTTATTCAATCCAATGATCTTTAATAGCTTTTGACTATCTTTAGTGTCTTATCTATCTCGGTGATTATAGCATAATAAAAGCATATTACTATCAACATAATGATGTGCTATGCAAAATATACTATGGTTAATTAATTAATCTAATCATGATTAATAAGTTAATTTGTCTTCTCCATTTGGGACTAGTGGCAAAACTTATAGTAACTTTTAAGACAGCACAGCTTAATTCAAACAAAATCCAACGTGAAACGCACATGCATGGGCACATCGTCATTTAGAATCATTTATTAATTACGGTATCGAATTAAAATCAGCGTCGTAATTAACCGAAAACACGGCTCGTTTTTGTTAGTTGCAAATCAACTAAGAGTATTTTAGTAGGCCGTACATCATTTTCAAAGGGGTTTGTTACTTTCCCATCAATGTCTAACACAATGAGGGAAAAAAAAACAGTAGATTTGAATTTAAGATCATGATCATATGTTTTCCCTGTAGAAACATCTTTTAACAAGTTTTTAAAAATGATTATTACATTTGTCATTTTGAACAAAAATAAAAACTGCCTCGTATCAATTACCAAGTTTACAAAACAAAATTCAGTTTTCTTTGTTAGAATACATATAATTTATTATAAATAAAGTGATATATTATTTTTTCTCGTAGCTAGTTTTCGGGTAGAGCTCTCGTAATGGTAATGGTATTGTTTTAGAAACCTTAAGAACAAGAGATTAAGAATATATAAAAGACACATTTCTTTTATTGCTTTAGAAAATAACTCAAAACTAAAGCTCTCACAAATCTCTCAATCTCACACACTAAAGTCATAACTCGACTTCTCTATTTATATAAAACCAAAACCACCTAAGTCCTAATCCAAATAGGACTTTATAAAACCATAAAACCATTAACCCTAATCCATATCTCGGTAGGATTATAATAACTTGTCCTTCAAGTCTTCGTCTTCTTCAAGCTTAACTCAACATTCTCCCCCTTAAGCTTGAACACATCCTTCTTCAAGTCCTGAACTCCAATGAACTCTCTCATTTCCCTAAACTTGATCTTCCCTAAAGCCTTTGTTAAAATGTCCGCCTTTTGTTCCTTTCCCGGAACATACTCCACTTCTATATATCCATTCTCAACACATTCTCTTATAAAATGATAACGCCTATGAATATGTTTACTTCTTCCATGAAAAACTGGATTTTTAGTGAGTGCTAGAGCTGACTTGTTGTCCAAGAAAATTGTAACCTTTTCACTAGAAGAACCAGTTATTTCACCAAGTAGATCCTGAAGCCATATGGCTTGCTTTGCAGCTTCAGTACCTGCCATAAACTCTGCCTCACATGACGACATTGCCACCGTGTTTTGTTTATGAGTACACCATGTAATGGGAAAATTATTGAGATAAAAGATGTGGCCTGCTGTACTCCTTCCATCATCTTTATCCACATTGTGCGAACTGTCACTGTATCCTATTAAGCCACTCTTGTCTCCACGGGTGAAGTCTAATCCAAAAAACGACGTTCCACGTACGTACCTGAGTACTGCCTTCATTGCAGCACCAAGCGATTGTCTTGGATCATGCATATAGCGACTCAAGATTCCTACACAATACGCGAGATCCGGCCGTGTGTGAAGCAAGTACCGTAGACAGCCGATGTTTCTCCTATACTCTGTCTCATCGATGCATTCTTCTTCTTGTGATTTAGACAACTCAAGACCAGCTTCCATTGGTCTAAGAGTCGAGTTACACTCTTTCATGCCAGTCTCCTCGAGTATTTTCTCGGCATATCTCTCTTGTTTCAGCATGATCCCTCCATGATATTGCAGTACTTCAATCCCAAGGTAGTATGTTAAGCGCCCAAGATCACTCATTTCAAATTTTGACGCCATTCCCCTTTTGAAATCGATTATCAAACCCAAATTTGAACATGTGACAAGCAAATCATCAACGTAAACAGCAACAATTAGAATATGCTCCCTTTCTTGTTTCCGATACAATGAGGGTTCTTTTGCACATTTTTCAAATCCTAATTCTTTGAGAATCCCGTTGAGTTTGTTGTTCCAAGCTCTTGGTGCTTGTCTTAAACCATAGAGCGCCTTGTTTAGCTTGTAAACTTTGTCTTCTCTCCCCTTTGCTTCAAAGCCTTCTGGTTGTTTAACAAATACTACTTCTTTTAATTCACCATGCAAGAAAGCGGTTTTGACATCGAGATGATGAACTTCCCAAGAGTTTGAAGCAACAAGAGCAAGAATGAACCGGATTGTCTCAATACGAGCTACGGGAGCAAAGACTTCGTCGAAATCAATACCATGTCGTTGTACATACCCTTTGGCCACGAGCCTTGCCTTATATTTATTTAAGCTTCCATCAGAATTCCTCTTGATTTTAAAAACCCATTTTAAGCC
>NW_006238919.1:8934033-8948177 GCF_000375325.1 Capsella rubella
GTTGATTGAATTGATCTCCTCTTGGCATGCATCTCTCCACTCCTTTAAATTTTTTGCTTCATCATAATTCCAAGGTTCTTGGTTTACAGCCAACAGAAGCTTTTCACACTCAATCTGAGCCATTAGAACATAGTCTTCTAAGTGTTTTGGCATCGTGATCTGTCTTGTTGATCTTCTTAACGGGACAGGTATGTCATTGTCTTCAGTCTCTGTTTCTTGATCATCACTCTCCTCCCTGTTACTGTTTTCACTAAGAGCATCCTCATCTCTTCTTTCTTCGTTGTTGACAAGAACAAGGTCTTCTTTTATGCCTTTGTTTCCATAATCTTCGAAGTTAACTGTGAACATCCCTGGTTTGGGTTCAGAATCTTTCTCGAGATTGTTCCACCTCCAGCTCCTACTCTCGTCAAAAACAACGTCACGACTCACCGTTATCTTCTTTGTTGTTGGGTCTAGTAGTCGATACGCTTTTGACCCTGGTTCAGTTCCGAGGTGTACTAATTTTCTGGATCGATCATCTAACTTTCTTAAGTGAGGAGCTTCCACCTTTGCATAGCCAAGACACCCAAATACGCGGAGATGCTCAATATTCGGTTTTCTTCCTTTGTATACCTCATATGGGGTTTGTGTCTTCAGCACTCTTGTTGCTACTCTGTTTATGACATAGGTAAAATGTCTCACTGCTTCTCCCCAAAGGTAGTTAGGTACACTCATGTACTTTAGGATGCTTCTAGTCATTTCCATAAGAGTTTACTTCCCAAGAATTTCAAAGCTTTTGTGAAAGTAATGGCATACAACGACACCTAACCGCACCATACTCACCGCAGCAAAATGGAGTCGTAGAGAGAAGAAATCGAACGCTTATGGAAATGACTAGAAGCATCCTAAAGTACATGAGTGTACCTAACTACCTTTGGGGAGAAGCAGTGCTCGCGCCATATTGTTCTTATCCTCGTCTTCGTCTCCGGGGTCAATCGATTCCCAAACTTTGTGGACCTTAAGTAGGAGCTCCATACGAATAGACCAAACCGCATAGTTGGTACTAGTAAGCATTGGACATTGTATGGAAGAAGATCCACTCTCCTTTGGCTTTGGCTGGGCAGCCACTATCTCAGCCATGGTCTAAACAATATGATTTTGCTCTGCTACCAAATATTGTTTTAGAAACCTTAAGAACAAGAGATCAAGAATATATAAAAGACACCTTTCTTTTATTGCTTTAGAAAATAACTCAAAACTAAAGCTCTCACAAATCTCTCAATCTCACACACTAAAGTCATAACTCGACTTCTCTATTTATATAAAACCAAAACCACCTAAGTCCTAATCCAAATAGGACTTTATAAAACCATAAAACCATTAACCCTAATCCATATCTCGGTAGGATTATAATAACTTGTCCTTCAAGTTTTCGTCTTCTTCAAGCTTAACTCAACAAATGGGTGGTAGGTCAGGTGGCACTCAACTAGACCTATGATACAAATGGTACGTGGCAAATCCTAAGCATGTGTTCCCAACTTCCTCCTATTAATTCCCGGCTCGAACGGACCGTAAAATCAGTTCATCGCTTTTAATTAACTTCCGAGTTTTCAGACAATAACAAATACTAAAACTTAGCTTTATTTTTGTAACTAACAAGTTTGTATTAAAGGTATAGCTTGGAAGTGCATGCCAAAGCAGAATATTACTTGTTTGCATATTCATTTACCTTGCCGGAGACAATGTTAAATTAGAGAAAGAAAAAAAAAGGAGAGAAGAGAAGAGAAGATTGTGCATGATTATGCATGTAAAACGTATATTGCATCGCAAAAAAAAAAGAACGTTTTTGTAAAGTTTTCAAAAGGTAAAAAATTTGAATAATTCACGGGGAGAGAAAAAGGGAGATTTGATATGATTGATAAAGTGTTAATATTAAAAGAAGAGTGAGTCCTACTTATAATTTATTAAAGCTTTAACACGTAAGGCATCACATATTAAATGTGATAGTGCTAATACGACCACTCGAAATGTGTCACGTACAAACATAGACAACAACTTCACTAACAAGAGGAACAACACACTCACTGATCACTCCCTCATATGATCTGCATACATAACATAGCGATCTTAATTCTTCTCTATTTTACTCGCGTAGATCATATATGTATCTATATATCTTCACTGAGGAGACAAATTACTACTTAACATACATATTTACATACAATTATGGAAGGTTTGAACATTTATATCAACAATATATAATTTTTATAAAAATTATAACCCATGTGGCCATGTGCACAACGTAAAATAAACTGAACCTTCATGGCTTTATAGTTTATACATTAAGGCGTGGGAGAGAATGATCCAAAAGAGGAGTTAATACTGACTGTTTAAGAATGATGATTGTGGTAAATGAAGACTGAATCGGTCCAAAAAAAACAACATTTGATAGATTTTGCGAGTTACCCATAGATCAGACTTTAAACCTTAACTCATATAAATACATATATCTTTTTTTTCCTTCTTAGGGGGACAACACGCCAAAACTGAAATCTCGAGGAACCAAAAATCAAAAACATTATAAAATAAATTTCCTAAAATAAACGAATAATATCTCGCCGACAAATTTCCCATTCAATAACATTGACTTTTTCGTTCGTTACCCACTTTTCATTTCAAACTCACTCACAATTTTTTTTCTCCTAAAGAGTAAAGAAACTTCTCTCCTTTGTCTTTGTCTCCTCTCTTTCTCAAAGCTAATAAATACAAACATTTGCATCTTACATTTCTCTAATATCTCTCTAACACACAAAAGAGAAATATGCACTCGAGGTACTCTTTATTATATCTCACCATCCTCGCCGTCTTCACCGTCACATACGCTGGCGGCGAGAGGTTCAAAGAAGCTCCGGAGTTCTTCAACTCCCCGGAGTGTCTCACCATCGAAAACGACTACGACTTCGTTTGTTCGGACAAAGCCATCCACGTGGCAATGACCTTAGACGCGGCTTACCTCCGTGGCTCAATGGCCGTGATTCTCTCCGTTCTCCAACACTCTTCTTGTCCTCAAAACATTGTGTTCCACTTCGTCACTTCGAAACAAACCCACCGACTCCAAAACTACGTCGTTTCCTCTTTCCCTTACTTGAAATTCCGGATTTACCCTTACGACGTGGCCGCCATCTCCGGCCTCATCTCTACCTCCATACGCTCCGCGTTAGACTCTCCGCTAAACTACGCGAGAAACTACCTCGCCGACATACTCCCCACGTGCCTCTCACGTGTCGTTTACCTCGACTCGGATCTCATACTCGTCGACGACATCTCCAAGCTCTTCTCAACTCGTATCCCTGACGACGTCGTTCTTGCCGCGCCTGAGTATTGCAACGCGAACTTCACCACTTACTTTACCCCGACGTTCTGGTCAAACCCATCTCTATCAATAACACTCTCCCTCAACCGCCGTCGTCCACCGTGTTACTTCAACACCGGAGTGATGGTCATCGAGTTAAAGAAATGGCGTGAAGGAGATTACACTAGGAAGATCATAGAGTGGATGGAGTTACAGAAAAGGATCAGAATCTACGAGCTAGGCTCTTTGCCACCGTTTTTACTAGTCTTCGCGGGGAACATAGCTCCGGTGGATCACCGGTGGAACCAACACGGTTTAGGAGGAGATAATTTCAGAGGACTGTGCCGTGATTTGCATCCAGGTCCGGTGAGTTTGTTGCATTGGAGTGGGAAAGGGAAGCCTTGGGTAAGGTTAGACGATGGTCGACCTTGCCCGCTCGATGCACTTTGGGTTCCGTATGATTTGTTAGAGCCACGGTTCGACCTCATCGAGAGTTAATTATAATTTTTTTTGTCGGTTAAAACAAGATATATATTTTTGACTGAGTATGTAAAATATAGGTAGATGAAAACAATACTTGAATAATAAAAATGATAGGAATAGGAATAGGATAGTCGAATATGTAATTAAGTTTGGTGATGGTAATTACTCTCGTAACGTATTGCCTACTTGTAGCATAATAAATTCGATACCTATAAACTATAAGGTAATCATAATTGTGAATATAAATATATGTATATCTCTACCGGATGTACTACGGCGAGTCCAAAAGGATGTAATAACAAATACATATACTGTTTCTGGTAACGAATTTTCGAATAAAGCTTTTTGTTTTTACCGAGTGACTTCACATATACCATCTTCCATTGATTTTAGTATGGGAATTTCATAACATACTTGGCTTAATTAGAACTTAGACTTGTCGTCATGTTTATATTTGTATACGTTGAATAAACAACTTAGTAGATGTTAACAAAGTTAGAAGCATCATGATTAAGTTTGTTAACGAAAAGAATCATTAAAACAAAGTTAGAATGATGTTTTGTTCAAATGTTTTAAAAATAATCTCTTAAATGTTGCGTCGTACGTTTAAAGTTCATTTTAACGGACAAATTTGACGATCGTAATGAGATTTCTTCTTTAAAGGATCAAACGTTTTAAAATGATCCTTCTTTAAGTTGTAAATGATTCATCTTCGATAATCTAATGACATCATACGTACTGTTACACTGTGTAATCGTCGTGTGAAATGAGATTTTGATAGTTAATACTAATTAATTACTTAATATGACTTATGTGTTTTAAAAAATATAAGTCATACAGAAACAAATTTTGGTACAATTATTCAATATGATTTTGGCAGATATTGATTCTTATGACGATATTTTCATGGTGGTTGCAGTTTCTTTGGTCGATTTTGAGCTGTCTATTCAATGATACCATAATAGCTGATTTGATCATTGTACTTAATATTCATGTAGTACAAATAATATCCAGTAATTTGGTTGTTTTTTTGCTTGCGTAAATGAAATAAACTCGCCGGCCAAGTGTATAACGAGGTTGTCTTGTTGTTAATTACAACACATAAAAAGTCAACAAGTCAGCGCGTTGTCGACTACTTGATTAAACAAGGAAGCAACTACAAGAGTACAAGTCTTAGTCTATATATGTGTTCTATTTCTGTAACACCCAATAATGTATAAAGGAATCTTAGGTTTGAATCGACTAATTCGGGTAAACAGAACTCACGTAGACTTACTTATTATATAGGTCGTTGTGAATAGAACTCACGTAGACTAGAGTACATTTTGTATATTACCAATTTATACACATACTATGATTTCTACTTGATTTATGAACATATCTTATATATAAATATATACGTCAATCTATATCATATAGATGTCCGATTGTAAGATTTTTTAAAACAATTGAATGATTGAATAAGCACATGCTAACTACACTATATATGTTTACGTAAAATTTTCGCGAATGTGAAAAGATGATGCGTGTGGGTCAACTCAATGGGGATTACGTCTGGATCTCGACGGATTAATATATAGTGTAGTATACCAATGAACATGCATGTTATTTAGATTCTTTCGCTAGGTCAACTTAAGGATTATAGTACTATATTAGTATATTATATAAAGGTATAGTATTAGACATCGAAAAATGATTTTTTAATACCCAACTTACACTTACACAAGACGAATACCAAAATAATGCTTAGAAGACCAAATTTTTTTGTTTAAATTACCAAAATAATATCCAAATCATCCCAAATGAGTATTCTCTATAAATCATCTGTCAAAATGACATGAAAGCTGAAAAACTTCCAAATCAAGCATTCTCTGCAAACCTTCTCTTTGATCCATCGAACTCAAGTGCGATTAAAGAGAAGGCTGTTGCCTTCTAGTTCAATGGATTCGAGTGTATTCTAAAGACTTTTCGTTATAAAATGTAAAAATATATACATTACTAAAACGCTTTATAAAGTCAAGTTTGAATATTATATACGATCCATGACTTATTAGGCCGGTGGACAATATGCCAAAGATCAGCCTAACCAACTCTCATGATAGAATGATACTAATCGGCTGGCAAACAAAATTTGGCAGATGAAGTTTATTTCGCACTATTCTTTTTTTTTGGGTCAAAATCGGACCGACGATTATTTTGTCCCATAGTTTTCGTATACCACTGCCAAGTATTTTACGTATACCACTGCCAAGTATTTTACGCTCAATGAAACGCACGTTTTCTGAGTGCCCAAGCTTCGGCATACGTGAGAGGATGTGAAAGTACAAAGCCCACAACTCAACTATAGGCCCATCACCCATGAACTTATCCATCCTTATTAGAGCAATAAAAAATTCAGTGGTATAGGTTTTTGCTCATTCTTTGTTCCGACGAATGCCTTACTTAGTACTTACGACTAGTCTACTACTCTTAACCTTATTACATTGATAAACTTGAAAATTTCAAATCAATTAATCAACTTTGAAATACATTGTAAAGTGATAAAAACAATTCAAAAACGTATCAAACTCTTGCTTTTTCGTGTGTGTGTGTCAGTGTGTGTCAATGTGCTAAAGAAATTATCGCAATCTATTCAACTAACAAATTCATATTACAATGCGAAACTTCGACAAACTTCTATACATGTTTAGTTTAGACTTTACATGGCCACACCCACATGACATGGGTGATGCTCGTAAGAGAGAAATGAGGCTTGTAACAGTTTCAAATGGGTCCTCTTATGACTCCATAATGTTGGGCCTAATAATGGACATTTGGTGTTGTCAATTGTGAACTGTTTAAGTTATTTTTGATTTTATAATATTTTTGTATTATCTATCTATATATATAAAGTTAGATTTTTCTCTCTTCTCATGATGCCACCTAAACATCCACCTAAGCCACATTATTTTTTACATTAAAATAAATTTAAAACATTCATTTTGTGCATATTTATGCTACTTATTTAATTAATAGAAATTTAAATAAATAAAAATAAATTATGTAAATAAATGAAATGTTAAATAAGAAATACTTTCATTTTTTATTAGTTAGTGGTAATACTATAATTCAACTTTCATTTTAAATTGATCATAGTTTAAAATTTTAAATGTGTTACTGAGTTTAAGAATGTAAGTAAATTTTAAATTTATGGTGCAATAAAAAAATTTTATGTAATTGTATATATAAAATTTTAAAGGGGAAAAATAAAATTGAAAGTGAAATATTAGTTTATAACATGATCAAAAAGAAAATGCTTTTAATCCAAATTTAAATATTGAAAGATAATAATTTAAGAGAAAATAAATATAATATGTTTTGAAAATCAATTAAAAATAAATAAAATATCACAATATGAATAAAAAATTAACAAAAAATTATAAACCTCCTGCGCGCAGCGCGGATTAACTGCTAGTATACAAATAAATTAAATGCTTCAGTCCCAAGCGTTTTTTTAACAAGTCTAAACAATTCGTACCCAAAAAAAAAAAAACAAAGTCTAAACATTTTATTTTGGTTTTTGTTTGTTTCTACCTTGCAGTTAGGTATACTATCCTTTCATTACCTATAAAAAACAATAACACTACACATCAAGCAAAGAGTTAAATTTGTTTGTGGTGTAAACTTGCGAGAATAAAAATAGTGATGAGGCCAATTTTGTCGACCAAAAATTTAGGAAGACAGCTTGTTTCGTGTGGCTCTCTGCAGAGGAGTAAAATCTAGTTGTACCTTGAGATATCATCAGAAGTATAAAACAAGAATGCATCAAACTAATTTGGTGGACATATCTCACAATTAGCAATGTGTGTAGTGTGCACACCTAAAAGCTAAATGATTGATTACTTAGAATGTAAGAAGAGTCAATCGAATTACATAGAAATGGGTCATTTAAAAATAATTAATAATTCACTAAGGAAGCTGCGATGAAATTTCATATACTAGAGTTTTTTTTGTCTTTTACATATCTAATCATTTAATCTCTGAGCCTATGCCATCAACACATATCTTTCTTTTTTTTGTCAATAACCATCAACACATATCTTAAAGCACCTTCTTCGAAATTCCCCTTGGAGGAAAAAAACATGGACCTCTTTCTTGTTCCCTTGGATTTTCTCGGAAAATGATATGTATCTATTGTCTTCTTACTAATATATCTCTTTCTTCTTTTTGTTTTTTTCGATATTCAATTGTGATTTTTTTTTTGTTTCTTCCTTCAACAAGCCAAATTGTAGACATACATAACAAGTTCAATATCAAATGCTCCTCTAATTCAAACTATTTGAAATACTTTTTTTTTTGTAGACGTTAGCTATATTTTTCAATCCGTAATGAATAAACCAAATGTCAATAGTGTAGTTCTGTTTTCTAAAGAGTATAAATATTAACTCTTAATTCTAGATAATATAATAGAGTAATTGTCCAAAAAAAAAACATGAATAATTAAATCAAAAAATGAAAACGATGGTCACAAAAAAAAACAAATTAACTTTCCTAGATAACGTATTTATATTATTATATGCATTTTAGAATTTATCAACATGCTGAGTCAGTCTATGATGTTATATATAGAGGTGAGTTAAAGAGTAAGTAGAATAACACACCACATCATATACTCTTACTCTCAAAGATTCAACATGGCAAATCAACAAGAGAAACCTTCCTCCAATTCTTTCAAATGGTTTTCCACTAAAACCTTAAAGTTAAACCTTAGTTTCCAAAACCGACGAGGATCACCAAAATCCAACTCTTCCTCAACCTTAAACTCCCCAAGAAGCAACACCGATGACAACAACAACACAAAGAGTACTCACCACTCCTCGGACAAAGAGCTCCGTCGAGTCTTCAGCCATTTCGACAGCAACGGTGACGGTAAGATCTCAGCCTATGAGCTAAGAGACTTCTTCGGATCCGTTGGTGAGTATATAACTCACGAGGCAGCTCAAGAGGCGATAAACGAAGTCGACACCGACGCAGACGGGTCTCTAGGGTTCGAAGATTTCGTTGGGTTGATGACAAGAAGAGATCTTGACGGTGACGGTAGTGGAGAGTTGAAGACAGCATTTGAGATGTTCGAGGTGGAGAAAGGATCAGGATGCATAACTCCAAAGGGTTTGCAAAAGATGCTTGTGAAGTTGGGGGAATCAAGAACGTACGGTGAGTGTGAAGCCATGATAAAGTTTTACGATATTGATGGTAATGGAGTTCTTGACTTTCATGAGTTTCGTCAAATGATGACGGTTTAGTTATGTTTCATTTCTATTATTATTTATAATTACCCTACTACATGCCGAAGTGAAACTATTTGTGTGAGTTTTGAATATAGGGATTATGCTTGAACTTTGAAGTGAAACTATTGAAATTGTGGTGAAATTTAGTTGTAATGGAATGATTTTATGAATGGTGAATATTTAAAGCTTGATTCATCTCAATGACCGAGTTAAATAAACTATAAAATTATTCTTTATATGTGTACGTATGCCCACTAATACTTTTTGATCGATGCAAAGACACACACCATTGAAAGTTGGAGTATTGATTCTGCTGAACATTCGCCATATGTTTTGTTCTTCACTTTTCCTTTCTTTATCTTGTTTTGGTTTGAATTGAGCATCCGAGTATATGGTACGAGTTATCATATGACAACAAGGAAATACATTACTGTCCGATGAGGTCCATCATAGACCAAAAATACCAAAAAAGTTGGGAAAACTATTGAATTGGGCTTCAAACGCATGTTGGTCCATGAGGTCCATCATAGTCTTTAAAAAAAAAAAAATCATATAAGTTTTTTTTATCTAGCCACTTTTTGATTAATTAAACAAATTCATCCAAAAATCAGGTTGAAATTTCATTTTATTTAAGAGTTTGAGATTTGATACCTTCGAGTTTAGAATTTATTTTTTAGATTTTAGGATTTTTGGTTTTATGTCTAACCGGTTCAGAATTAGAAGTTTAGAATTAGAACCTAGTGTTTTAAACTGTTATCCTACTTTTTAATATATTTTGTTTTTGCTATATAAAATTTAGACTTTTGGTAATAGTTGTCCCAATATTTTTCTGTCCCCTGCCGCTTTCCTGTTAAAAAAAAAACAAACAAACAAGCAAAGCAAATAATTTAGACGAAAACATTAAAAAAAAAATTGGAATAAATGATCAAACCTCTTTCTCGAATGCCAAATTACGAGTGAGTGGTCGCGTAATCCATCCAAACAGAGCTTGTTTCCTCTCTTCTAATTGAGCAAATCAACCTAATGGCAATGTATCACATGTAAAGAAAAATATCAACGATCATATAATATATAGTCCAAGAAAATAAATCAAGTTATTGTGATGAGAAAGAGAAATTACCAAAAACACTTACAAATCAGACGAATCCTGGTTGTGAGAAAGAAGATCGTTTACAATTCTCCGCAGCCTCTTGCACTCGACGTAACACTCTCCTTTCGTATGACACGAACCCATCCATTGAAAATTTACTTCGAAATAAAAATCTAGGTTTAGCCTTTGGTATATCATTACCAAATCTTTTAAGATCATCACGTCTCTTTGCGTGTGCATTACGTATCTCCTTCACCTGCTTATAAAGATTCCGAAGTGTTTCCTTCTCATGACTATCGCAATCATCAGACGACTCATCCGTATCTTGTTCTTCCTCTTCTTCTTCTAAAACCTTCTTCCAGAACTCGGGATCCCCTTTGGTTCTCTTAGGTTTTTGTTGTTCGTTCTGTTTTTCCGAAACGTTGTTCCAAAACTCCTCATCCTCACGAGACATTCTCTTATGTTTTCGCTTCTCAAACTTAGCCCTGAGAAGATTATCAAACACTTCTTTAGATTCGGGATCAATGAGAATATCATAAGAGTTCTTTAGCTCACGAAATTTCTCATTAGCGTTAGGGTCATCAGGGTTTTTATCAGGGTGTGATATCAATGCCTTGCAATGATACGCTTTTCGAATCTGCTCCTCGCTGATCTTCACACCACCACCATCTTCTCCATAAGGAGGTAGCCCTAGAACTGCGTAGTGATCCACAAAGTCACCCATTGGCCAAAGTACCAAAACATTGATAACACAATGTTTGGTATATATGTATACTGTTCTATATTATAAAATTATTTATTTTCCTTTTTTTGTTGTTGTTAAAGTGTATTTCCTTTATTTATTAAACTTAGATACAACTAACATAGTTTGATTTTTTTTCCTTTTTGATGAAAGAAATTGAAATTTAATATCTAATTATTTACTAGTCCTAATCGTATTTGGAAAAATCTCAAATATGCCGACTCTCACTATATATACATACACATCAATCCATAATCTCCTCTTACGTTGAAAACTTAAACCTAAGAGAAAGTAAAACTGAAACTAAAATCTCTTACATTGAGAAATACATAAGAGAATGGAGAGAACATCTTCAAACCTAGTTTTCCTAACTGCGTGGGATGAAGAAGAGAACCCGAAAACTAAATCGACCGGTTTGAAGGAAACAGGGTCTGGTTCTCACTCAATGTGCTTCTCTTCTGAAGAAACCGAATACAAACGAAGCCGTCGGATATATCTCGAGAGCTTCAAGCTAGGCAAACCAGAGCGTCGTCAAGGTGTTACATACAAGATCAGTAAGTTGTTTTCCAACTTCAGAAGTAAGTTTCCTTAGCTTAGTTTTAATCTTTTCCTTAGCTTAGTTTTAATCTCATCTTCTTTTTTTTTATACGATGTAAAGACAAATCTTCTTTTTTGATACGATTTTAAGACAATTCTTCTTTTTCAAGTTATGGTATAACACATCAATAGTTCAAACTTCAAACCAAAAAAGCATTTATATATATGGTATACAATTCGAATCAGAAATATACATCCGTCATTATGAAAACTGAAGAAATTACAAAACATCAAGAAACAAGATCGACCACTAAAAGCCTGAAACACATTGCCTCTCCATGGTAAGATCGAAACCAAGCAAAACCAAACTGGAAATCAAGATCAGCAAAAACCAACACATTCCATAGCTACATTATGCACTGTACAATCTAACAAAGAGATTACTCAGCTTTTTTTATAGTCACTCTTTTGAAGTTGAGTCTGTATGACATGAACCATTAGCTTGACGATCTGAGTACGGTCTAATGAAAGACCGTCTCCACCAAACCTCGAAAGCTCTCTGAAGATTTGGACATCCATCTCCTCCGTTTAGAAAACTCCCGAGCCACGAAAGCAAGATGCTTTGCTGATCTTCCAACGGCAATGTCAGTATCGTTCGACCTATTCCTTCCTCCACTAGTTTACCATCAAACGATCTGCAACCATGTTGAAGCCAGTTATAGTCATTGAACAACGGTTGCAACCATGTGGTCAACAGCAAAAGACGAGTGTCTTTTGAAGGCAACAATTCTCCTCTCCCAATCCCTATGAAGAGCCTAGATGTTACACGGCTTATGTGGTAACGAGACATTAAAGGAAGCTTCTCGTGTAACAAGGCGAGCTCCTTTTGGTTTGCCCATGTGATTGAGAATTCCTCTGCAGCTTGTCTTTCCGCTAATACATCAAGCAGCCACGTGAGGTTATCCGCTTCTACCGCTATCTGTTTGGTATCAGTCTCAGGTTTTTCTCCCTCACAAGCTTGTCTAAACAGAGACAAAACCGAGTCTAAGCAGTTTTGGCAAGATGAATAGATTGTTTCGTTGAAGTTATCAGCTACATTGGCCCCATTCTGTTCTCTGAGAAGCTTCAGGACAATAGATTTCATCTCACGTCGACTTTTTTCCTCTTTGCTTCTTAAAACAAGCTCAATGATGCGCGAGAGTGTTTCTTTTGGTGGATCCACAGCATTAGAAGCAACTCTTTTCAGCACAGGCGTGACGCCAACTCCTTCAGTTTTTAATCTAAGAATAGATGAGATAACTTTCTCCTCTTCTTCTTCCCCAACCCACGGCACAGCTTCTAAGTAATCTAAACAAGATTGAATACATGTACTGAAACCAAGAAGTTCTGCGACCTGTAATAACAAACTAAGTTCTTAGAAACTCCCTTAAAGCTCTAAAGTTACCAAATTGAGACAGTCATTTCTATGAACATCAACACCAAAACGATCTACATACGACCAAAATCTAATAGAGGGATTTAGCTGCAATACCTTGAGGACACGAAGGACTCTGCTTACATTCTGTTTCATCAGCCGTTGCTTCATATCTTTACAATACATAAGCCCAATGGTCTCAACGTAAATCTCAGCATCTTCACAGCTCTCAATCTCAAGACAAGCAAAAACCGAATTTTTCTCAGCTAGTTTCTTAGCAAAGAAACTACTATGATCAACCAAAACTTTCTTATGAACACTCAGCTTCACACAAAAACCTTGCTTCCCAACCAAAATGACTTTAGCATCACTACTTCCTGGTTCACCAAACTCAATCGCCACTTTCCTCGGTAAAGTCTCAACCTTTTGCCTCTGTGGTCTCTCCTGAACCGTCGCCGGAACAGCAATACTATGAAGGGTATCAGAATTAGCCGAATTCTGTTGAATCTCATCGGAGGCGATGACGGATCTAATGGTGGTCGAGGATGGTTTCTTCTCCGGTTTAGGGAGTTGAGGAGGAGGAGGAGAAGACGGTTTCTGCTTATTGAGAGAGTGGTGAGATTTAAGAGTCTTCTGAAACGCAACAGGAGAAGGACAACACCAGAAACCTTCAGGAGTAACAGCTACAGGAACATTCCTAATCTTCGTTTGCCCTGGTTCTACTTTAGCAATCTTGATCTCAGCCATTGCTAATAAACCCCGAGATAGAAGACACAAAAGCTTAAAGCTTTCACCTTTAACACATTTAAAGAGAACCCAGAAAGCTACAATCTAAGATAGGCCTAAACAGAGAGAAGAACCAAGTCAATTATAGAAATTTGGGGAAAGAAAGAAACAAGAGAAACCCTAGAAATCAGAAATCTGTAAACTAAAGAATATGTGTAAAAAGGATCAAAATCAAACACAGCTGTGTAGTAGAAGTGAATGATTGAAGTTGTAATAATGGTGTTTAAAGAATCAAAGGAACAAGCTTTTTAACATAAACTATGATGATACTATCTAAAAACAAAGAGACATTGTTGGGGGTGGTATTTTGAAAAAGGAAGAAGGAAGAAGAGAGTAATAATAAAGCCAAAACAATAAAAGAGCAACAAAGGAAGAGAAAGAGATGCATCAAATGGGGCTGTCTACTCTCTACGATTCCTTTATCTTCACTTTACCTTTGTCTCCTCTTCTCTCTCTCTCTCTCTCACTCCCTCTCTCTCTCTCTCTCTCTCTCT